>NC_080671.1:278130801-278342867 GCF_030247195.1 Topomyia yanbarensis
GACCTAGTACTACAAATCGAAGCAGTTGTGGTCACATTTTGGAAAAATTTTCACCATTATACATTCATTGCAGAATTTCTTAAAATCGACATTTTCTGCGTGATCGTACTCATCACCCTGTAATTCCGGAACCGGAAGTCGGATCCATTAGAAATTCAATAGCAGCCTATGGGAACGTTGCACCTTTCATTTGGGACTAAGTTTGTAAAAATCGGTTCATCCATCTCTGAGAAAAGTGAGTGAGATTGTGTTCGCGTACACACACACAGACGCACATACACACACATACATACACACACATACATACACACACAGACATTTGCCGAACTCGACGAACTGAATCGAATGGTATATGTCACTCGGCCCTCCGGGCCTCCGTTAAAAAGTCGGTTTTCAGAGCAATTGCAATACCTTTCTATTGAGAAAGGCAAAAAGGTGTGAAATCGGCAAAGTCCCAAAAAGTCGATTTTTATAAAAAAAAATTTTTCGAGATAACATAAAATCTCGACGTTTCATGCATTTTAAAGATGTTTGGCATCAAAAATACGAATTCGATTTTTGAAATTTCATGGGGTCCCCCCTTTGAAAAAAAAATTAGAGTTCCGGCTTATATGGGAATTTCATGTGTGACCGGACCGTTCAGTCTATATTTCCGGAACCATACAAGCGATCCGTGCGAAATTTTACAGACATCTGTGGGGATAATATTGCTATCATTTGGGACTAAGTTTGTGAAAATCGGCCCAACCATTTCCGAGAAACTGATATGAGTTTGCTAGTTATGAAAGATGGCCGCTTTTCCCGGGCACTTCCGGAACCGTCTATGGTGGTCAATGTAGTCAACGAAAGTTTGTTTGGCCGTCGGTGACCTAGAACTGCAAAGTTAAGTTATTTGAGAGACATTTTAGCGAAATTTTTACCTTTTTTGCTTCCATCGGGGTATCGGTTTGAATCACAATTTGCTATGTGATCGCACGCCACAACCCGTAACTCCGGAACCGGAAGTCGGTTGGGGATAAAATTTAATAGCCATTTACGGGGACGCAACATCTTTCATTTGAAACTAAGTTTGGTTGATTCGGTCTAGCCATCTCCGAGAAACCGATGTGATTGTTAGTCTGAATTTGGATACTTCCGCCGGGGCTTCCGGAACCGATGATGGTGGCCAATGTGACCAAAGAGACTTTGAATGGCTGTTAATGACCTAGTACTACAAATCGAAGCAGTTGTGGTCACATTTTGGAAAAATTTTCACCATTATACATTCATTGCAGAATTTCTTAAAATCGACATTTTCTGCGTGATCGTACTCATCACCCTGTAATTCCGGAACCGGAAGTCGGATCCATTAGAAATTCAATAGCAGCCTATGGAAACGTTGCACCTTTCATTTGGGACTAAGTTTGTAAAAATCGGTTCATCCATCTCTGAGAAAAGTGAGTGAGATTGTGTTCGCGTACACACACACAGACGCACATACACACACACATACATACACACACATACATACACACACACAGACATTTGCCGAACTCGACGAACTGAATCGAATGGTATATGTCACTCGGCCCTCCGGGCCTCCGTTAAAAAGTCGGTTTTCAGAGCAATTGCAATACCTTTCTATTGAGAAAGGCAAAAAGGTGCAAAATCGGCAAAGTCCCAAAAAGTCGATTTCCAAAAAAAAAAAAATTCGTGATAACATAAAATCTCGACGTTTCATGCATTTTAAAGATGTTTGGCATCAAAAATACGAATTCGATTTCTGAAATTTCATGGGGTCCCCCCTTTGAAAAAAATTTTGAGTTCCGGCTTATATGGGAATTTCATGTGTGACCGGACCGTTCAGTCTATATTTCCGGAACCATACAAGCGGTCCATGCGAAATGTTACAGACATCTGTGGGGATAATATAGCTATCATTTGGGACTAAGTTTGTGAAAATCGGCCCAACCATTTCCGAGAAACTGATATGAGTTTGCTAGTCATGAAAGATGGCCGCTTTTCCCGGGCACTTCCGGAACCGTCTATGGTGGTCAATGTAGTCAACGAAAGTTTGTTTGGCCGTCGGTGACCTAGAACTGCAAAGTTAAGTTATTTGAGAGACATTTTAGCGAAATTTTTACCTTTTTTGCTTCCATCGGGGTATCGGTTTGAATCACAATTTGCTATGTGATCGCACGCCACAACCCGTAACTCCGGAACCGAAAGTCGGTTGGGGATAAAATTTAATAGCCATTTACGGGGACGCAATACCTTTCATTTGAGGTCAAGTTTAGTCGAATCGGTCTAGCCATCTCCGAGAAACCGATGTGACTGTTACTCTGAATTTGGATACTTCCGCCGGGGCTTCCGGAACCGATGATGGTGGCCAATGTGACCAAAGAGACTTTGAATGGCTGTTAATGACCTAGTACTACAAATCGAAGCAGTTGTGGTCACATTTTGGAAAAATTTTCACCATTATACATTCATTGCAGAATTTCTTAAAATCGACATTTTCTGCGTGATCGTACTCATCACCCTGTAATTCCGGAACCGGAAGTCGGATCCATTAGAAATTCAATAGCAGCCTATGGGAACGTTGCACCTTTCATTTGGGACTAAGTTTGTAAAAATCGGTTCATCCATCTCTGAGAAAAGTGAGTGAGATTGTGTTCGCGTACACACACACAGACGCACATACACACACACATACATACACACACATACATACACACACACAGACATTTGCCGAACTCGACGAACTGAATCGAATGGTATATGTCACTCGGCCCTCCGGGCCTCCGTTAAAAAGTCGGTTTTCAGAGCAATTGCAATACCTTTCTATTGAGAAAGGCAAAAAAGATGGGTGGGTAAGTCAGAGACACAACCGGAGTGAAGTAGAATACACTTTAGACTGGGTATACAAATGCTTCAATTTTGACTATCTTCTGATAGGTTGTATTAAAAGCAGTTATTTCGTTATTTCTAATGGAAATACCGAAATATCGATACACGTACATCGAAATCTAAAATATTCGAACATATTTATCTATATGGTAATCCTAAAAAGAGGATTTAATGAATGTTATTGTAAATTGAATCATTACACGAAACTGTCAACAAATCACACAAATGATAACTTTTATTTGGTGCCATTCTACGACATGGTGACGATATTGTTCACAAGGGGCTCACTTTCTGATGCTTGTAATAACAAAACTTCAATTCGATTCTTTGTCGATAAATTGATGGCCCTGTAAAGGGCCTTTTGTTTGGGCAGTGTTCGGAATTTACTTGGAGCTGGTGTATATTGTAACAGCTTTGGTGCCATCTGAGACGGCGTGCTTGGCCAACTCTTCTGACAGCAGCAAACAGACGGCGGTTTGAATTTCGCGGGAGATGCTGCAAACGAACTGCTGCATGCTGATGCTGCAAACGAACTGAGCGTGAGCAACAGCATACTGAGTTTTTAAACCTGACTACAGCACAATGTAAGCTCGTCCTTTTTGTGTTGTCGTCAATATGTGTTCTTCGTAGCTCCACCCCTTCGTCGGTCGACCACATATTTTTGATAATGAACAAAATTGAAATTATGTTTCCAATACGGAGGTTATCGAACACTCAGGGTAAAAAGAGTAATTTAATACGGCACCTTGGTAAAATGTTTGAGAATTGAAACCTTTTTTGAATGCGCCTAGTAAACACGAAACTGTAAACAAACACACAAATGATAACTTTTTATTTTGTGCATTCTACGTGAAATCGACAATATTGTTCACAAGTAGCTCACTTACCATCGAACGCTCTTGGCAAGCCACTGTCGGATGTTTGTAATAACAAAATTTCAATTCGATTCTTTGTTGATAAATTGATGATGAAAAGGGCCTTTTGTTTGGGCAGTATTCGGAATTTACTTGGAGCTGGGGTGTTTGTGCCATCTGAGATGGAGAGCTTGGCGAACTTTTCTGACTGCTGCAAATGGACGGCCGCTTCTTCTTGTATCCTTTGACAATGTTCGGAAACATTTACATCGACGTATATGGTACGACGATACAAACAAACTGATACTGAGCAGCAACATGCTAAGTTTTTATACCTGACAGCAGCACAATGTAAGCTAGTCCTTTTTTGTGTTGTCCTCAATATGTATTCTTCGCAGCTCCTTCCCTTCGTTGGTCGATACACAAGCAAATTGTGTTGAACGCGTCGGAGTGCCGTTTACTTAGTAGCTGTAGTAGAATATCTTGCTGTTAAAGTGTTGAAATTGGAAGGAAATGCTGCCCGTGACAACAAAAAGACGAATTAGCCCACGTCTTCAGCAGCTGGCGATTCGTAACATCGAAAAATTGAACAAACAAGTGACCATTGCTCAAAAACAAAACATCCAATCAGGAGTGCTGCCCAAGAAGACCGAAAAGAAAGCATAAATTAAACGCTGAAACAGTCAAATGAAATGCATATTGCTGTAAAAACTAGGGTTCGTCGCGGTTGCGGTAATTACCGCAACCGCGCGGTATTTGCCGCACCCGCACCGCGCAATCTGCGGTGCGGTAAGACACTTTTTCCCGCAGATGCGGTGCGGGAAAGAGCTTTTACCGAGCGGTTTTACCGCAACCGCACAGCAAAAAAAATATTGATAAAATGATAATTTAGGTTATTCTAAATTGATAAACAGACTGCTATTACGAAAGAAAATCTAGCTATGTCCGAAATATTTTGACGCTATTACTTTCTAAGTAAAACTTCACAAACTAACCATTTCAAACACATAAAATGCAAGATCCAAATAGAGCCCAAATTATTAGATCATCAAAAAATAATAAATTTGTACTCTTATATCCATTTTAAAAGTGCATAACTTCTGTTTGAAATCGTATCAATTTTCCAACTGTGAATTTTGATTAATTAAAAGGACTTAGAGATGAACTAATTATGCTGGGACTTAAACACAACCCAAAGAAAAGAATTATCTTCATCAAACCAAACGAATTTGGAGTAATTGGCAGTAAAGGATACAAATGTATGAAAGCGTCCAAAATAAGGAGGGGTCCAAATTATGACGATAATAATCCTTCGTTCATCAACATCGTATTTCTATCTTCTTTGATTGCTGTGTAAATTCAATGTGAATTTTTCTGCAGTCAATTTTATTGGACTCTTTCTCAAAAAGTATGCTACATAACTTTTTTTCGCGTACTTCCATTCAAATTTACGATATTTTTCTACCAAATTAAGTCCTAATATTTTTCAGGTAACCCTCCAGCACTCGCGCGAATGGTTCCCCGAATGAGCAGCCGCTGGTGCTGAAAGAAGATTTCGCTAGAGTTTCGGAAGGTGTTTCACAAAATACAACGGCGCGTGTGCTGGAGGGTTAAGACTATTTTGTAGCTTTATTAAAACTATTTTTGTCAATTACCACATCGTTTGACTCCCGTCCACTTTAATTGAAGTTTTTGCCATTGGCTCTTTGGGAAAATATTAGAGGAAAATACATTAAATGCTAGGACTTTCGAACTAGCCTTTAGAAAATTACCATTCATACATTTTTAAAGGGAACAATCTTAGTTTCTGAATGAGAATACATATGTTTCTTGAAAAATGCGGAAGTTAGAGTTTTGGGATATTTTGTCCATAAAACACCCTATTTTTAATAACATTTCTGCTGTATGTTACAAATCTTTTTGCAGTTTTTCTAATGTTCAATAATTCTGTACCGGTTGAGACCAGACTCCTGATTAGATGTAATGAATAGAGCTTTTTTTTAATTATAGCGTCGTTCTTATTGATGAAATACAATATGTTTTTATTTCACTGTATTGGAATATATGCGCTACTATATAGAAGTACTAGTATTTAATTTGTTGTTGTTGAAATTCCTATAAGAATGAAAGGTGGTTTTTACTACGTAAATGCGAAAATCATCCATTTCATTTTCATATGACAAAAACATTGAAAATATGACAATTTAAAGAAAAAAGTACTTCATTTCTTGTTCCATTCCATTATTCCATTTTTCAATTAATTAAAGGGTTGCTAAAATAAAAGTTTTCCTATTACTGCAGTAGAACGTTTTTGAATGTATAATGTTTGCCTTAAAATATACGGAATTTTATTAATAGAAAATTAAAAGGTTTATTTTTTCTTGAACATTATATTCTGAGGAGTCTCTTAAAGTTAAATTTCGTGTAAATAAGGATAACATTTTATTATATATACATTATACAAATGAACAACACAATTTTTAAAAATATAAAAATTTTACCGCATTACCGCGCGATGCGGTGCGGTAAATCAAGTGCGGTTGCGGTGCGGTTTTATTATATTTTGCGGTCGCGGTGCGGACAATCCATTTACCGCCCACATCCGCACCGCGACGAACCCTAGTAAAAACTGTCCTTTTCAGGACGATCACACATTTTTGATTATGAACAAAATTGAAATTGCGAATCTGAATGGACCAATCGACGAACTGCATTTCTATTGAGCAAATTTACCCGCCAAAAAACCATTTCCCGACAGGAAATTCTGTGCTGGAACAGCAATTTCTTTGCGATTTTGCACATACATAGTTTATTTGGAGTATTTTTGGAATTATCAAGTTGTCAATTTGCAACATTCTTTGAAAATACTGTTGAACTTTTATAAATGAAGGCACGAAAACGATCGTTTGACCGTCGTCCTACTACCACCATCAGAGAAGTAGCAGATCAGCATTTTTCACTACATGGCCCGTACCAAACAGACCTATCGTAAGTCCACCGGAGGAAAGCCTCCCCGCAAGCAGTAAGCAACGAAGGCCGTGTAAAAGTGCCCCAGTCACGGTTGGCGTTAGGAAGCCTCATCGCTTTCGAACAGAAACTGTCGCCCTGCGAGAAACTCACAGCTATCAGCAATCGAGCGGGCCTAAATTGACCCAAAATAAACCACAAACCAACAAGTTCTTTTCAGGAGCAGCCAATTATATTCCAGTAAGATATAAATGAAATTTTCGTTTTCCATTGCCTTGCAACCTCCCTCCCTCTTTCCTTCCGGCTTGAATTACTATTAATCTTGATGATGCTGTGCGGCGGAGGCACTAGTTTCCTTTATAGTGGAAAATTTAGGTTTCCGCGTTTTTCCCAAAAGTTTTTTAGATGTGCTGTTTTCAAGGAAGTTGTAGTTGAATTCGAAAAAATAGTTTGCTTCTATTGTCAGAGGTGGACCTTCCAACGAAAACTAGTTTGGCTCGCTTGGAATCGAATTGTACGGACCAACCACTGCTTTCACAAAATCCGTTATTTTCAGTAATTGTACATTCTACAGAATTAGTCACAACTATTTCTAATCAGCGCAAAAATCGAAGGTTTTCATTTAGTACAACAGCAGATTTTCACGTTTAAAAAACAGGCAGCATTCTGGCCGAAAATTTTGAAACGGAGCACCTATATCGAAACGTTAGAAAACGTTCGATTTTCGTAAATTGAATCATTACACTAAACTGTCTACAACTCACAAATAACTTTTGATTTTGTGCCATTCCACGTGAAAGCGACGGTATTGTTCACAAGTGGCTCACTTACCATCCAACGCTCTTGACAAGCTACTTTCTGATACTTGTAATAACAAAACTTTCATTCTGTGTCGATAAATTGATAGCCCTGAAAAGGGCCTTTTGTTTGGGTAGTGTTCGAAATTTACTTGGAGCTGGTGTATATGGTAACAGTTTTGGTGCCATCTGTGTTGAACGTATGGGAGTGCCGTTTACTTAGTAGCTGTAATGGAATACCTTGCTGCCAGTGTTTAAATTGGTAGGAAATGCTGCCCGTGACAACAAAAAGACTAATTATCCCACGTCTTCAGCAGCTGGTGATTCGTAACAACGAAAAGTTGAACAAACTGCTTTTCGGAGTGACAATTGCTCAGGGCGGTGTGTTGCCAAATATCCAAGCCGTACTGCTTCCCAAGAACAAAATTGAAATTGTGTTTCCAATACGGAGATTATCGAACACTCATGGTAAAGAGAGTAATGTAATACGGCGCCTTGGTAAAATGTTTGAGAATTGAAGCCTTTTTTGAATGCGCATAGTAAAAATGTTTTCAACTTCACTCCAGTTTGTTTCTGACCATATTTGCAATTTGCGTACTGAAATAAATCATAATTTAGGGTTTAACCCAAATTGCTCTCCAGGGAGTCCATGAAACAGGAAATACAAACTTATTCTTTGAAATGATTTTGGTGGCCCTGAAAAGGACTTTTTTAACGATACAAGTGAGTTCTACCTTTTCAACTTCCAAGTCCATACAAAGTGCGTCCCTGCCGCTTCAGAGTATAGACAACATTCATTGCGGTTTTGCGCTTGGCGTGTTCAGTGTAGGTCACGGCATCTCGGATGATATTTTCCTGCACACCATCAGCATTTGTAGATTAAATCGGAGATGCATTTTACACCACCACGACGAGCCAGACGCCGAATGGCGGATTTAATGATTCCCTGGATTTTATCACGAAGAACCTTGCGATGACGCTTGGTACGGAAACGCAAACATGATACCGCTCATTGTACGTTTGTTTGACAATTCAGCGGTGGGTTCTGTCAACAAGCAGGGCCGCCGAGAGGGGGGGGGACCGGTATATTTCCCCCCGGGCCCGGAGTTCTAAAGGGGGCCCGGATTCTTACCAGAAACTAAAATTTGACAAATACTTTTTCGACAAAAATGTATTTGAGAATGCAATTAAAAATTCAATATGTTGTGTATGAGGTAACTAGAATAGCGAAAATTCTAAAATACTGCACATTCGGTATCAACTATGTTTATACCAACCTGATTCTCGCATCGAAACAAGATCAGACTCAAGCGGGCATAGCGAAATTTGTACATTGAATGTCATGTACGCAGCTCACCTGGGTTCGAATCCCAACCTCGCACACAGGAATAGAGATTTTTTTATAGGAAAATTCCTAACCAGAATGAAGAAGCGAATGACCTTAACGTTAAAATGTCCATAATCGAAACAAAAATATAATCAGCCTTGTAAGGGTTAAACAATTAAATGGTTTGTTTAGAAGTCATGAGGTTGTCTTCAAATTTTGCCAATATGAAATCGATTTTTTTGATCTATTGAATTTCCAATCTTCGAAAGCGCTGGATTAGTATCGAAAGTTATTATTGAAATCCTGCTTAGGGTTGCCACACCGGTTTTTGGAGGCGAATTCCGTGTCTTCGTTCAGGTAAATTCGCGTTCTCCCGGAAGAATCCACTAGATTATTTTGCAATTTTGAGTTGCCCTTTTCTCTACCAGGAATCGTTCAGCACCCAGTCCTCGTAAACATCATCCTCGGGTTGCAGGCCCTAATTGTTAAGGAGGGCCCCTCTTGGCGTTGACAAATATTATTTTAAAAGTACCATTTGGGTTTACTTTGCCCATTGAACATTGGCTTAAATGGATCAATGTTCCTCACAAAGATTCTCGAATGAAACTGGAGTGTGATTTCACACCCCATGTTTGTTTACTGAGGAGCAGAGCAAAGCAGGCTCGGGTTCACAGCGACAGTCGCTGGTGCTTTTAGATTCTTTCTGAATATCCGAAGAAGCGAAGTACTACACCGAACTAAATCAACAAAACTGTTAACAAATGCAAACACATACAACTAAATGTGGACGGCACAGAAAGGCTGAGTGCTTTACCAAAACATTATTTTTCCTCCTAGTGCTACGAGCTACTTAAGAAATAAAACAATGCATATTTATTTGTTTTTAAGCGATTTATACAATAAAAAGCAATGGAAGCGCTCCAAAAATCTGTCGAGTGATCACTTTAATTCGAAATTCTTATTGATTTCAACGCATACCCATGAAGTCTATCCCTTGCTCAGTAAAACTCTGCTGGTCAAAGTACCATTAGAGGCGGTAACCCTACCTCTATTTGAGAGCTCAATTGACCAAATGAGTCATCAAAAACTCTTGATAAACCGAAATAATTCGGAATTAATTCAAAAATTTAAATTTAAAATTTAATATATTTGGTATGCCGTTCATTGTTTCAAAATCCATAAAAAATCAGTTTTAGATACGAGATGATACCGATACGTTTTTGTCAAGGGATCGTACTCAAATGACGTAGCTTTTTTCTGCGATTTTAGACTACCAATTCCCCCTCGCAAAGAGGCCAGGGATGGGAAAAAATACGTTTTACAATTCTTTCAAATACGGCCTTTCATCAACATTTTCATTATAACAGGTGTGCTAACACACCAACACAAATAAGAGAATAATTCATGTTTTTATAGGATTATGAATGTTTTCGAAACCAGCATAGCGTAAAATTCAACCACAACCCTTATTTGAAATTTAATCCAAGTTTCTCATTTTTTCCATTTTTATTCATACATGGATTTTTTTAATTTTGTTAAAATTTCATTCATCTATTTTTTCAAGGTGTGGATTATATTTGTATTTCTAGAATTTTAAGATTCTGCCTTTTTTATCTATTTCCGTACTTTTAGTTTGTACATATTTTTACATTCCTTGCTTTTGCTTTTTTCTATTGCTATCATTATCACTTATATTTATAGTTTTCTCTCTGTTTTTTTTTTTCATTTTATTCGCAATTTTTCGAGAAAATTCTGCTTCCTTTATTTTATTTTTCTTATTGTTTCATATTTTAATACCCTGCTTTTTAACCAAACTTTGTCATTCCATCTAATTTTTAGAATTTGTCTATTTACTACATTTATTCTTATAATAGCCTTTTTCTTTTTCCTTTTTTTTATATTTTTGCATTTCCAAAAGCAATTTCACTTATTCAAATTCAATTCCAATTTGTCTTATTGTTTAATTCTTTACCTTTCCCATATTTTCTTCCTTATTTCTAGTTTTTAGTTTTTCGTAGTTTTTTTTTCTCATTGTTCATTTATTATAATTTTATTTATTGTTTATACCTTTTTCTTAAGATTTAATTCGTTATTGTTATTTCTTCATTGTTTCCATTTAACCTATTTTGAAAGTACTTTTTCTGTTGACCATTTTCCTATATGTTTACATTGATTTTTTTTCCTAAAAAAACATTTGATTTATCGTTTTTGACACTATGAACACTTGTTCTTCACTTTACATTTAGTTCGTTGTTTGAATTCGTTTCAAATTTCATTTCTAGTGTTTTTGCTGTTCTTTAAATAATTTAATCCATTTTATTCATTTTCTTCGTGTTAATTGTTCAATTTTTCTACTACTTTTTGTTTTCCGTTTAGTCTGTTTGCTCCGTTTTTGTTCAATACTTCCAATTTTCTTTACTTTTTCGTCTTTTCATCATTCCAATTTTCCAGTTTTTATAAATTTTACGGCTCGTCCATTTTTTTAAATTTCTCTATGGTTATTTTATTCTTGTCATTTATATATACTCCTCTAATTTTATGCATTCTTAACGTTTTATTTACTTTTTCTATTGCTTTAAATATTACTTGCTTTTAATGTTAAATAAATTTTATTATTCTTGTTTTATCGAGTTTTTCAGTTTTATGCATTTTTTATTTAATGTTTGTATTCTTTTTAGTAGTATTTTTTTAATTTTCATTGATTCTTGAACTTTTTCCTACTTTCTTATAGATTTTTCATTATTTTCACCATTTGTGGAATAATGTTCGACTTCTTTAATCTTCGCAATATGTTTTTCTAGCTTCCTGTTTTCTTTTATCTATGTTTTATAGGTTTTATTTTGGCTTTTCTCGATTTATCATTTTTTGATTGACATTAATTTGTTTATTTGGTTGATTTTGTGGTTTTAGTTCTTTTGAACATTCTTTTAATATTTAGTTTTTCTATTGGTTTTTTATCTTTTGCCGTTGGTCGCCGTTTAGCTGTTTTCATTTTTTGTAATTACTACATTTTCAATCTTTCCATTTCCTTACTTTTATAAATACTATTGACAAAAATGGCGCTTTTCAAAGTCACCAAAACTGTCGAAGAGGAATTAAAAAACTCTCAAAGTATAAAAACTCTACGTTTTTTTCCTTCATTGGCACTACAAATAACTAGAGCTAAAAACTGGTACAGACATATAAAATTTAGTGTACTATACATAGTATCAGTGAACTCCAATGGATTTCAAACATTAACTTTTTTATACTCAGGCAATACATAGTGGTGGGGGCCCGTACGTTGGACCCCCCGGGCCTGTATTTTCTCTCTGCGGCCCTGTCAACAAGTCTACTGTATATTAAGATAATTACTGCAGATACACACAGTAAAGACCCGGTTTTGTGCACCCTCGATTTTGTCTACCCCCGATTTTATCAGCTTTTTTACCCGATTTTGTCAGAATCATATGGAAATTGATAATTAGCAGTTTGATGGGCTCTAGCAGATGAACCAAGTTGATTTCGAGTAAATCCTTTCTTGAGCATACACACTTAGAAATATTCGCAGTATTCGGTAATTTTTTACCGAACTTTCAACAGCCGAACGTCAGTTTGGTAATTGAACTAGTTACAGAGCATTCGGTAATTAAGATTTTTTCGGATCTGTCAAAATCTACTGAATAGTTCGGTAATTTTAATATAAATGTTATCGGACGTTTTCGGTACATTCATTGTTTTGAATTCAACTCAATTATTAAAAAAATGGTTTGGATTTAATTATAAAAACAATGTGTAACTTTTATACTTTTATTGTAGCTTGAATGACACTTCAATCGAAAAAATGGAAACCAGCTATTCGATACTAGAAAGAACCTGGAAGATTTTTAACTGCGATTAATGAAGATCTATGCGCCGCAATGCATCGGAATGGCAGCGGTGGCGGATGTGTAATAGATGGATTTCAACGGTCGCTATAGCTAGCGTTCCAATGCATTGCGTTTGAGCTAAAGAAATGCTTACCGGAAATTTCCTTAAAAGCTAATCTTTTATTTACGGGCACGACCACAAAAGAATAAACAAAAAACTTTCTACCAAACACTTCATAAAGTTACAAATGGCCGCGATTTGACAGTTAATTTTCATGAATAACATAATGTACCGAGATTCAGTAATGAAGAGATAATTTTACCTTACGTTCGGTATTTTTATACCGGATACGGGAATAATACGACATTACAGACTGAATTGTATTTTCAATAACAGATTATGGAAAAAAGGGTTGGATTTAACAAACTGTTCGGTAAAATTGGCGCATTTTCTGTCAAATAAATCAAGTTAACCGAAAAACCGGTTATCTTTTGATCTTTACCGAAACTTTCGTCAAAAGAATTACCGAACTGGGAAATCTAACTTGAGTGTGTAGTTTTGTTATCTTAGAGATCCGAAAAGGGTTAAGCGGCTGTATCTAGGGACAAAAGAAGAATATTTTAAGAGCATCGGTTGATTAAAAAGAAAGAAAATTATATTTCCCGATTTTGTCAGCCTAAAATTCACCAATGGGCTGATACAAACGGGTCTTCACTGTATTACCATTAAAAATCACAAAATGGTTGAAACTCATCAACCGTTATACCGAAATGAAAAAAAAAACTGGAGAAAGTAGCTACTATAGTCGTGATTCGCTGGTTGAACACTTTTTAACTGGACCGTTTTTTAGTTGGACCTCCGCTAGTTGTACCATTGTCCAACTAAAAAGCATCTGAATGTCAAAATATTATTAAATTAAATTAAAACTATTAAATTAAAACTAATCGATAAAGGTCATATTGCGGAAATTGTTCGAAAAATACATCACAGATCATACAATAAGCATAATATATTTTACGATGTAGGGAAAAACATATTTCTGCCAAACCTTCTGCAAATAACCTTTTCATCCATTTTCTTCACGTAATTGCAAGTCAGTAAACAGTGTAGGCGACAAAGCTTGTTGTTGCGAGTAATTTAACGATTATTACTTAACTATTGATTTTCAATGGCCAACAATTCCCCCTTCAATATAAAACTAATTACTAAAAAGTTGAAAATATTTCAATTTTCACGCATCGGCGGACTCCCCTGCGCATTGTAAATGTACAAAACTATTGATTTTCAATGGCCAACAACTTCTCCTTCAATCTAAAACTTATTACCAAAAGGTTGAAAAAATTCATTGGGTGCATCGTGGCCCTGTGTATTGTAAATGTCCAAAACTATTGATTTTGAATAGCCAACCACTTCTCCTTCAATGTAAAACTCAGTACCAACAATTTAAAAAAAACCATTTTGGTGCATCGGCGCACCCTCTGCACATTGTAAATGTACAAAACTATTGATTTTCAATGGCTACCAATTCCCCTTCAACACTACCAGGTGACCGCTAATATTTGCTTGCAGTCCTTTCTTATAGCAAGCGAAAAAAGAAAAGTTAAACACACGAGCCATTCACATACATTCGCAACTGCTAGCGAACGAACCCAAACGACGGCACCAAGCCGAATAACCGAACTTTTACGAACATGTAACCAGGGCCGTCGAGAGCCGCGCCGGGCCCCGGGGCTTAAATTACTGACGGGCCCTACTCTAGACGACTTCTTATTTGAATGGGACTTATTTGTGTTAGGTATAGTTTCTTAATATAATCCACAAACTAACGGACTTATCACCGTGACATAGGGTTATGAGTCTATTTATCTATATATTTAAACGGGCTATATGTATCTGAATTTCGGTTACTTCGGTTTATTCTTTAAAGTGTCAGGTACTAACTTTCGTGATGTCAATTTTGGGGTAAAAACAAAAATTTTAACGAAATAATGCTATCTTCAAAATGAAGCATTCAAGGATAAATCTATATCTAAGTGTATAAGTTTATTATGCGGAGAAACCGCATAAAAACAAAGATACCTAAACTCATCATGCAAGAATAAACGTTCTTTAAAAATGCATACAAGACAAAAATTACTGTTTTTGTCGTTAGCTTTACGCTGGCTCGAGTCTACGCAGAAAATAGACTGAGAAGCGTTGTCTTTGTTGGAAAGAAATAGACTGTATAGCGAACCTTGTTGGGTCAGTTCGCTTTAAATCCCAAGTCTTGTTTAGTGAATCAAAAATTATGCGAATTCAAGTTGAAGTTTGAACTTCTCTAATAAAACCATAAACTGACCAGTTTCCTATTTGCTACATAGCTGCACATCTTTAATCTGAAACTTTATCTTCGTCTATTAAATGGTTTATGCAGATTCATTCTTGATTATATCTACCAGGGACATCACCAAGCTCAATCGCAATGTATAAACATTTACATTGCGTTGCTTAAAGTTTAATTTTAAGTAGGTTTCTTCGTCCAAATACACTCATTGGAATTCGTCGTAACACAATCGTAACGAAGCCTTGGACACTTTTTGACCACTAAATTCTTCTTCAAGTGCCGGTTTCGATGTTTACTGGCACTGTCGTTGGTGTCGTGCATTTTGGCCATATGATCGATGGATTGGATGTAACTCCTTTGTTCTCGGTATCTAGTCCAGGGTTCTTGAACATCCGTGGACGCAATTCTACGCTTAGGTCCTCCTACTACGTTCTATTAATTTCAGTGAATTCAGTATTTTGGCTCAGAACTTGGAGCAGGACCATTTACAATTAGTGTATACTGCAAGACGAGATATTATCTTTATGAATATTGCACCTGTTATTATTCGTACATTCAAAACAAACCCGGAAAGAATCGTTAGCTTAAATTGCAAGCGTTCTGGTAATGTGCAAAAATTGCAAGAAGCTTCCTTGCATACATTGCAAGAACAGCAAAAACGAATTTTGCCTATGTATTAGCGATATATGTGTATTGGTGACCAACACTCGTTAGGCAAAAAAGACTGCTGGCATTGAAAAGCTGACCACACAGGCAGATTAATAACCAATACTTTATCCATCCAACCATGCTATCAGATAATATTACTGGATAAAATATATAAACACTTGGACAATTTCACGATCAATGTAAAAGCAGCGGACACACCAACATTTGAACTCATGCTCCTGCACCTCGCACCATTGAATATTAGCGCTGTTCTGTTCTTGCACATGAGAACAAAGCGGTAAAACTCATACTATCAGCACATCCGCAATTCGAACTGTCTCATGTGTAATAAATGAGCCTTGTGGCCTTGCGTTTAATGGTGTTGGTGAGGAGCGAATAAAAGCCGACAGTGAATAAAAACTCGCCGTGCGTTGATATAAAACAAGCATAGGCTTGTGAATGTGGTGGCAATCCTTTGACAGTTGTGTTGAAAAACGTATTTAGGAATAGCAAGAGATGAAGTGTTTTTGTATGCTTGCAAAAATTGCAACTGGCTTTAACTGCAAAATTTCAAGCGATGCTAACATTATTTGCAAGTGATTGTAGCTTGCAATTATTGCAAGAGACTTTTATTCCGGGTGTAAAGATTAAACAATTTGCTGTCAAAAGATTTCAGTTCACAGGCACACTTTTAATCTGGCTTTCTCGCAACAGGTAATAGCGAAAAAATGTTATGAAAAATACTTTTTTATGTTCATTTTGCAGTTTACGATAATAATAATTTCATAGATTTATCTTTCATTCTTTCAACCTAACAATGTCAGTCCTTTTGAAGTAGCGAGTGGAAAGTGTTTGCTATACTTACAGATTTGTTTGGAATGAAAAATAATTATGTCGTTTTTCGAAAAGCTTAGATACAGAACATGCCAAATTGTTTCAATGGATATTTTGGTTGACCAATCGAGTTTTGCATGTTATTTGAATATAATAGTTTTGTTGATTAAACATAATTTATTTATTTCTGATATTTCAACATTTTCTACTATATAGTAACAAAATATATTCTGTTGCTATGTTTGTAGAGATTCAATCTGGTTTAATTGTGCACACCGCAAAATTCTTTTTGGGGAAGAGGAATTAAAACCTTCAATTCATCGAAAGATATTTTTTAAAAATATTCACTATAATAGTTCATATTTCGGAATTTTTTTCAATACGCTTCTGTCACAACCTTGGGTATAATTAATATAAGAATTTTGCAATTAATGTTTGTCTCACATGATTCTTTTTAAATTTTCTACACTCTTCATCCAGTTTTATTTAGAGGAAAAATTGCGGGCCCCCAAGATAGACCCGGGCCCCAGGGAAGTTGCCCTGCCTGACCCCCCCTCTCGTCGGGCCTGCATGTAACAGGCACGCTCAGCAGCACGAACGTTTTTGCTTTTCGTTCGTTTACTTGCATAACATCTGTAGGTAAATTTGGACCGTGGCGGTCGTGTTGGTTTTACATTTCTTACAAAAGAAATGTATAGGATTCGCTCAAACTTTGACAACTTTTTCCGAGGCCCGGAGGGCCGAGTCTCATATACCAATCGACTCAGCTCGACAAATTGAGACAATGTCTGTATGTGTGTGTGTATGTGTGTATGTATGTATGTACAAAATGTCATGTAATTATCTCAGCAATGGCTGAACCGATCTTAATGAAATTAGTTGCAAATGAAAGGCCTAACGTTGCCATTTGACACTATTATTTTTGATTTTCGATATGTTGTTTACTTTCTGAGATATGGGCGATTTTGTCAAAACACAGTAGGTTTTTTGCAAATTACTTTCGAACAATACAATATTGTCCAACAAACTGCACACCAATAGAAAATACCTTTCTAACAAGCTATAGATTGTCTAAATCCGTGGACGAGCAGCGGAGATATTAGACATTTTGTATCTTTAGTCCTCGCTTACCAATTTCCACTAACTAAAAATGAGATTGTTTCATACAGAGTATTGCTTTACTGGTGTTTTAGGGGCAAAACTAAACCGATTTTGAATATCGGGGTATGAAAACACATCTACGTGATTCAAGGAATTCGATGTTGAGAACATTTTGTGAATTACCTTTATAATAAATGAACTATTTCTCAAAAATTAATATATAAGTTCACTTCAAAGACAAAATAATGCGTTGATAAAGAAACAGTGAGTTCCAGTATTTATTCCTTGGATTAGGCATTGCGTTCAATCATGAGGTAAATGTAGGATAGTATATCAATACACAGATCAACAAGTAATTCACCTAGTAGTGAAATAAAAGATTTCTAATATAATTATACTTGTGGCGTCACCGAAAGCAACTGTATGTATGAAGCCCAAAAATCTAGCGAAAATTTAGCTCTTTTGCAAGATTTAGATTATACTGGTGATGGAGCAAAAATTACTACTTACATTATTTATGATAAGAATGTAATAATCAATATATCATAATAATATACCTATAAAAATAATGTCACTGCATTAACCATCATTTGCCATTCCTCACACGCCCCCCCCATCTCTCTCACTCTCTCTCTCTCTCTCTCTCTCTCTCTCTCTCTCTCTCGCTTTCTCTCTCTGTCTCTCTTCTATCGCATCTATCTAGCTATTTCTGTATGCATTTCTAAGTTGTGTGATAAGATCTTCTGCCAATCTGAAATATTTATTAATTGTAATTGCGAAGGTTTGAGAAAACAAAACTATTTTTGTCTGCTGCTACATCAACTCAACTTTAATTCAATTGTATTCAAAGCCTGTATCTACACTATAATTAAGGAAATTCATGGCTATATCAGAAAAATATTTGGCTTAACTGGGTAATATGAAAGTTTGACGATGGAAATTTTCAAAAGAGACATTCCACGTGCGATATTTAAACTATTCGTATCTCTATTGAATTTTGAATTAAATATATGCTCAAAGACTGAAAGCTGAAGCCAGGATTTTGAAGACAAAATACATGAGAGGAAGAGGTTCTAGAGACGACAATGTGAACCTCCCACCCGAGTTCGGATTGACGGTGACGAAATCGAGATGGTCGACGAATTCATGTATTTGGGCTCACTGGTAACCGACGACAATGATAACAGCAGAGAAATTCAGAGACGGATCATAGCGGGAAATCGTGCCTACTTTGGACTCCAGAGGACGCTTCGGTCGAACAAAATTCGCCGCACGAAGTTGATTATCTTCAAGACGCTGATTAGATCGGTGGTCCTCTACGGCCACGAGACCTGGACTATGCTCGTGGAGGACCAACGCGCCCTTGGAGTTTTCGAACGAAAAGTGTTGCGTACCATCTATGGTGGCGTGCAGATGGAAGACGGAACGTGGCGCAGGCGAATGAACCATGAGTTGTATCAGCTGCACATACGTTGTATTGGTACGAACTTTCATGAAAAATAACGGATCAAAGACCAAAAATATCCACAAATTAGATCCAGGAAAAGAAGTCCCCAAAGTACCCACTCTCGATGGGGGATGCAACTACAATGTGTCTTCTAACTTATCGTCGTCCATATTTGGATATACTGAGTAGTTTGAACCATTTCTTTTTCACTATATTGGTCTGTATAGGACTTATTTATCCATATTTCCTGCACGAGAATTTCGAACGAAACAATACAAACGTGGCTTTTATGCAATCGACATAGCCTAGACATTTCACACTATTTACTTCAATGCAAATAAAAACTTTGAAATATCTACCTGTCTCATTCACGAATCGCATTCTCCCTCTGTTGTTCTCTGTTCAAGGGGCTTGAAAGCACATGTGACCTTGTCTCACTTTACTATATTCAATTGCGCGTTAAAATACCGGACCAGTTAATTCTGTTCTGCACATAAATCTTTTTTCGGGAATATGTGACCAAAAAGTAAACTTTGAATTCGTCAAGTAAAGAAGCATGAAAACAAAAAGAATAAAACCAAAAAAAGATGGAAGCCCTAGAAAGTCCATTGCATATTTATTAGCCTTTTCTCAGAAGATGGGATTTTCAAAAACATTTCAAAACTTTCTGATGCAATGGTTTTCAAATTCGTACAATCCGGTTTATTCATTTTCTTTATTCAAAAATGTGTTTGGCTTCAAATATATGACCATTTCATTTTAATTAATTATTTCATTCCGCATCTTTTTATTCGTTTTGTTCATCTGCGTTCATTTTACTTATTTTATTCGTTTCATTCTTTGGATTCACTCTGATCAGTTTATTCTTTTTGTGCATTTTACTCATATCATTCATTGTTTTCATTGTATGCATTTTATTAATTTTTTCCAGTTTATTCATTTTGTTCAGTTTCTTCATTTTAATAATCTGACTACTTTTTCAGTTTTAATCATTTCATCCAAATAATTTATTTGATTCAATTTATTTCTTTATATTAATATATAACCTTTTACTGTTGTTCAATTTTTCATTTTAATCAATGCATTTAATTCTGCTCATTTTCATCTTTTTATTCATTTTATCACTTCAGCTCATTTTGTTTATTTGATTCGTTTGTTTTATTTATGCATTTCATTTATTTTTTACTTTATTCATTTTGTTCATCTATTCTTTTTACTCATTTGATCCATTTCATTAATTTGATTCATTGTATTCACTGGATGGATTAAATCAATATGATTCATTTAATTCATTTCATTCATGTGATTCATGTGATTTATTTGATTCATATGATTCATATGATTTATTTGATTCATTTGATTCATTTGATTCATTTGATTCATTTGATTCATTTGATTCATTTGATTCATTTGATTCATTTGATTCATTTGATTTATTTGATTCATTTGATTCATTTGATTAATTTGATTAATTTGATTAATTTGATTCATTTGATTCATTTGATTCATTCGATTCATTCGATTCATTCGATTCATTTGATTCATTTGATTCATTTGATTCATTTGATTTATTTGATTCATTTGATTCATTTGATTCATTTGATTCACTTGATTCATTTGATTCATTTGATTCATTTGATTCATTTGATTCATTTGATTCATTTGATTCATTTGATTCATTTGATTCATTTGATTCATTTGATTCATTTGATTCATTTGATTCATTTGATTCATTTGATTCATTTGATTCATTTGATTCATTTGATTCATTTGATTCATTTGATTCATTTGATTCATTTGAATCATTTGATTCATTTGATTCATTTGATTCATTTGATTCATTTGATTCATTTGATTCATTTGATTCATTTGATTCATTTGATTCATTTGATTCATTTGATTCATTTGATTCATTTGATTCATTTGATTCATTTGATTCATTTGATTCATTTGATTCATTTGATTTATTTGATTCATTTGATTCATTTGATTCATTTGATTCATTTGATTCATTTGATTCATTTGATTCATTTGATTCATTTGATTCATTTGATTCATTTGATTCATTTGATTCATTTGATTCATTTGATTCATTTGATTCATTTGATTCATTTGATTCATTTGATTCATTTGATTCATTTGATTCATTTGATTCATTTGATTCATTTGAATCATTTGAATCATTTGAATCATTTGATTCATTTGATTCATTTGATTCATTTGATTCATTTGATTCATTTGATTCATTTGATTCATTTGATTCATTTGATTCATTTGATTCATTTGATTCATTTGATTCATTTGATTCATTTGATTCATTTGATTCATTTGATTCATTTGATTCATTTGATTCATTTGATTCATTTGATTCATTTGATTCATTTGATTCATTTGATTCATTTGATTCATTTGATTCATTTGATTCATTTGATTCATTTGATTCATTTGATTCATTTGATTCATTTGATTCATTTGATTCATTTGATTCATTTGATTCATTTGATTCAATTTGAATTATTTGATTCATTTGATTCATTTGATTCATTTGATGCATTTGATTTATTTGATTTATTTGATTTATTTGATTCATTTGATTCATTTGATTCATTTGATTTATTTGATTGATTTAATTCATTTGATTCATTTGATTCATTGGATTCATTTGATTTATTTGATTCATTTGATTCATTTGAATCATTCGATTCATTTGATTCATTTGAATCATTTGAATCATTTGAATCATTTGAATCATTTGAATCATTTGAATCATTTGAATCATTTGATTCATTTGATTCATTTGATTCATTTGATTCATTTGATTCATTTGGTTCATTTGATTCATTTGATTCATTTGATTCATTTGATTCATTTGATTCATTTGATTCATTTGATTCATTTGATTCATATGATTCATTTGATTCATTTGATTCATTTGATTCATTTGATTCATTTGATTCATTTGAATCATTTGAATCATTTGATTCATTTGATTCATTTGATTCATTTGATTCAGTTGATTCATTTGATTCATTTGATTCATTTGATTCATTTGATTTATTTGATTCATTTGATTCATTTGATTCATTTGATTCATTTGATTCATTTGATTCATTTGATTCATTTGATTCATTTGATTCATTTGATTCATTTGATTCATTTGATTCATTTGATTCATTTGATTCATTTGATTCATTTGATTCATTTGATTTATTTGATTCATTTGATTCATTTGATTCATTTGATTCATTTGATTCATTTGATTCATTTGATTCATTTGATTCATTTGATTCATTTGATTCATTTGATTCATTTGATTCATTTGATTCATTTGATTCATTTGATTCATTTGATTCATTTGATTCATTTGATTCATTTGATTCATTTGATTCATTTGATTCATTTGATTCATTTGAATCATTTGAATCATTTGAATCATTTGATTCATTTGATTCATTTGATTCATTTGATTCATTTGATTCATTTGATTCATTTGATTCATTTGATTCATTTGATTCATTTGATTCATTTGATTCATTTGATTCATTTGATTCATTTGATTCATTTGATTCATTTGATTCATTTGATTCATTTGATTCATTTGATTCATTTGATTCATTTGATTCATTTGATTCATTTGATTCATTTGATTCATTTGATTCATTTGATTCATTTGATTCATTTGATTCATTTGATTCATTTGATTCATTTGATTCAATTTGAATTATTTGATTCATTTGATTCATTTGATTCATTTGATGCATTTGATTTATTTGATTTATTTGATTTATTTGATTCATTTGATTCATTTGATTCATTTGATTTATTTGATTGATTTAATTCATTTGATTCATTTGATTCATTGGATTCATTTGATTTATTTGATTCATTTGATTCATTTGAATCATTCGATTCATTTGATTCATTTGAATCATTTGAATCATTTGAATCATTTGAATCATTTGAATCATTTGAATCATTTGAATCATTTGATTCATTTGATTCATTTGATTCATTTGATTCATTTGATTCATTTGGTTCATTTGATTCATTTGATTCATTTGATTCATTTGATTCATTTGATTCATTTGATTCATTTGATTCATTTGATTCATTTGATTCATTTGATTCATTTGATTCATATGATTCATTTGATTCATTTGATTCATTTGATTCATTTGATTCATTTGATTCATTTGATTCATTTGAATCATTTGAATCATTTGATTCATTTGATTCATTTGATTCATTTGATTCAGTTGATTCATTTGATTCATTTGATTCATTTGATTCATTTGATTTATTTGATTCATTTGATTCATTTGATTCATTTGATTCATTTGATTCATTTGATTCATTTGATTCATTTGATTCATTTGATTCATTTGATTCATTTGATTCATTTGATTCATTTGATTCATTTGATTCATTTGATTCATTTGAATCATTTGAATCATTTGATTCATTTGCTTCATTTGATTCATTTGATTGATTTAATTCATTTGATTCATTTGATTCATTTGACTCATTTGATTCATTTAATTCATTTGATTCATTTGATTCATTTGATTCATTTGATTCATTTGATTCATTTGATTCATTTGATTCATTTGATTCATTTGATTCATTTGATTCATTTGATTCATTTGATTCATTTGATTCATTTGATTCATTTGATTTATTTGATTCATTTTATTCGTATCTTTAATTTTATGCATTTCATGTTCAGTCATTCTTTTTATTTCATTCAATTTGTTAGTATGAGTCAATTTATTCTATTAATCTTATAACTATTTCTAAATATAATCTTAATTTTTATGTAATAACCTAATCTAATTTGATTCGTGTATTTGGATCAAAATTATAATGATTTCCATTAATTTTTCTACTCATTTTATAAATTTAAAAACCTATTGTTTCATTTTTTGCTTTACGTTTTTATTTCGGTCGTTTTGTTGATTTCTATAATTTATTTAGTTTATTCGAGATTTTATTCGTGCAAGACTAGAAACTGTTTTCATCCCACCTCTAATTGGGTGCCTACTTCTCGTGAGCTCTGCAAACTAATCCAATGGTGAAATGTGTAAGAAATGTTTCATCTCACTGCTAGGTGGATTAAATAGGTTTTTTCCCGAACTTTCGCATAAAAATGACATTCAAAAAGACTTCTTCCAGCCTTGGTGGCAGGAAACAAAACTGCTGTGTGGCGGCATTCCCGCACACCAAAGAGATTACATTCATTGAACGACATTCATACGTACACCCAGGGCCGCCGAGAGGGGGGGGGGACCGGGGTGTTTCCCCCCGGGCCCGGAGTTTTCAAGGGGGCCCGGATTTTTAACAGAAACTAAAATTTTGACAAATATTTTTTGATAAAAATTTATTTGAGAAGACAATTAAAAATTCAATATCTTGTGTATGAGGTAACTAGAATAGCAAAAGTTCTATACTACTGCATATTTGATATCAATTATGTTTATACCAACCTAATTTTCGCATCGAAAGAAGATCAGATTCGAGCGGGCATAGCGAAATTTGTACATTGAATGTCATGTACGCACCTCACCTGGGTTCAAATCCTAATCCCGCACACAGGAATAGAGATTTGTTTTAGGAAAATTCCTAACCTGAATGAAGAAGCGAATGATCTTAAGGTTAAAATGTCTATAATCGAAACAAAAATATGAGCAGACTTGTAAGGGTTAAACAATTAAATGGTTTGATTAGAAGTCATGAGGTTGTCTTCAAATTTCGCCAATGAATCGATTTTTTTTATTTATTGAATTTCCAATCTTCGAAAGCGCTGGATTAGTATTGAAAGTAATTATTGAAAGAAAAAAAATCCTGCTTAGGTTTGCCACTTCGGTTTTTGGAGGCGAATTCCGTGTCTTCGTTAGGGTAAATCCGAATTCGCCCAGAAGAACCCATTGGATTATTTTGCGTTGCCCTTTTCTTTACCAGGAATCGTCCAGCACCCAGTCATCGTCATCCTCGGGCTGCAGGCCCTAATTGTTAAGTTGACAAATATTATTTTGAAAGTGCCATTTGGGTTTACTTTACCCCATTGAACCTTCGCTTCAATGGATTAATGTTCCTCACAAAGATTCTCGAAAGAAACTGAAGTGTGATTTCACACCCCGTGTTTGTTTACTGAGAAGCAGAGCAAAGCTCGCTCGGGTGGTTATTCTTCACAGCGAGAGTGGTTGGTGCTTTTGGATTCTTTGTGAATATCCGAGCAAGCGAAGTACTACAGCCAACTAAATCAACGAAACTGTTAACAAATGCAAAAACATACAATTAAATGTAAACGGCACAGAAAGGTGGAGTGCTTTACAAAAACATGGCACTCTACAGTAAATGTGAGGAAAATAAGATATTTTTCCTCCTAGTGCTACGAGCTACATAAGAAATTAAACAGTGCATATTTATTTGTTTTTAAGCGTATATAATAAAAAGCAATGGAAGCGCTCCAAAATTCAGTCGAGTGATCACTTTAATTCGAAATTCTACTTGATTTCAACGCATACCCATGTGTCTTTTGAAGTCTATCCCCTGCTCAGTAAAACTCTGCTGGTCGAAGTACCTTTAGAGGCGGTAAATCTACCTCTATTTGAGAGCTCAATTGGTCAAATGGGTCATCAAAAACTCTTGATATACCAAAAGAATTCGAAATTAATCCCAAAATTTAAATTTAAAATTTAATTTATTTGGTTTGCCGTTCATTGTTACAAAATCTATAAAAAACATATTCAGATACGAGATGGTACCGAAACATTTTTGTAAAGGGGTCATACTCAGATGACGTAGCTTTTTTCGGCGATTTTCGACTACCAATTCCCCCTTGCAAAGAGGCGACGCGGGATGGAAAAAATAAATACGTTTTACAATTCTTTCAAATATCAACATTTTCATTATAACAACAAATTGCGTACACAACAAGCCCCTTTCGTGACGAGTATAGTGTCTTCTACTCGCGAGGTCTAAAATTGAGTACTTTTTTGGGAATAAATTGTAAAGCATCTACTCAATGGATTCAGAAACTTTTTTTATTTTGAAGATACATGTTTTGACTTTTCAATATTACTTTTGAAGACGAAAACAAAAATCTCTCGCGACCTTGGAACTTCATTGATGACATCGATTTTGAAACTGCATGGGTCCCGCTTAAGTAAAGTTTTGGCGAATTGGGTTATCTGTAATCAGAAAACTTTTTATAATCTTAGTTACGTTGGCTATTTTTAGACCAGAGGGATTTCTTTTATTTTGTAAAAGTTATGTAACGATTTGTGAAAATTTCCAATATTTACGTTATTTTTTGGCCTATTAAGAGCCATAAAAATGGAATAAGTTGACATTTTGCAAATCCCTCTCGACCAAATATAGCGGTATATTTTCTGAAGAATTGGAGAAAAAATTATTGAAATCGGACCAGTACTTCTATGAAAAGTCTTACTTGACCGCTTAAAAAACACTACTTTCGGGAAAACGCGTTTAAAGATAAAGTACGGTGTATAACTCGATAGTAGTAACTTACTAGATAATCTCCTATACTGGGTCCGCAGCGCTCACCTTCCTCATCACGAAAATGTTCTCGGTTTTGCACATTTTGCTCTTTCTGTTGAACTCGAGCCTGTTTTGCCGCGACACCCATTTTGCGTTCAGAGCGATACGTTCACCGTCGAGTTGAGTAGCACATATTTCAGCTTCAGTCCACAAGGTAATTCCCATCAGGTAATTCATTCCCCCCATACTGACTGCCAAATAAGTCACAACATTGACCACCTGTCTGCCAGAAATTGTGCATGTGGGTCATTCCACGTCAGATTTACAAACAAAATTTTGATTCTTTCCAAAAATTTTTCTTGCGTTCTTTAGCTAGAAATGTTTGACAAGTATTTTTTGTTTTTGCTGAATATGATATTTTTTTCAAGTTATTAATTTTCGAAATTTTGAAGTTTGATAACTTGAAAATTTTTCAATCACTGATAACTCGGAAACGATTCGATATATGGAAAAAAATATTAAATAAAAAAAGTTGCATTTTTAAATGAGCTTACCAAAAAAAATTTGCAAGAAAATATTTTTTATTATATAATTTATGAAATTTGCAATTATTTGAAACAAATTGCATTTTTTTAAAGTTGGACCAATTTTTTACATATTTTTTTGTTAAAATATTAAAAATCATGTAAAAAAAATTATATAAAACTTTGGGAGAGGGGTATCAAAATACTTACAATTATAAACTTAAAACAAGGCAATTTTACACTAAATGCTCAGTGATAAACCTGAAATATCTCGTAAAATACTTCAAGTTCCATTCTGAAATTTTCAAAAAATCTTCCTTATATACTTATGTTATCAAAAAAAATTGTTTTCAGGTCGGGTTAAAAATTTTTTTTTTGCTTCTAACACTTGGATACCACCAAAAAAGGTTTGAATTTGTAGAATGCGAGTCATTCCACGTCAGATTTACAACTACAATTTTAGTTCCCTCCCAGTTTTTTGCATTCTTCAGCTAAAAGTTATTGACACGAATTTTAGGCTTTGGCTGAATTTGATTTGTTCTTCAAGTTATGAGTTTTGGAACTTTATAAAGTATTTAATTAAATTTCATAAATTTAATAAAATTGAACATTTTTCAATCCTTGATAACTTAGAAACTGTTAGATTAGTGAAAAAAGCATTAAATACTAAAAGCTGCGTTTTCGCATGATCTCACCGGAATTTTTTTTTAATATTTGTTTTTTATGTAATTTATGTATTCTACAAATGTTAGAAGCAAAAATTTTTTTTGGGCCGCGTCGAAGAAAAATTTTTATTTTGGGCTTTTCAAATAATTTATAATTATATCGAGAAGATTGTGTGAAAATTTCAGAATGGTACTCGAAGTATTTTACGAGATATTTCAATTATAACAGGCTCATCACTGGGCGTTTAGTGTAAAATTACCTTGTTTTAAGTTTACAATTGCAATATCTCGCAAAATATTTTGATATCCACTCCCAAATTTTTATACAATCTTTTTAACATGATTCTTAATATTGGTTAATAAGGGCACAGAGAAGAAGAGACGAAGTCGAAACGCACCCAAGTAATAAGAAAGGATTTGTGCTCTTCAAGTACAAAGACTGGTTTTTACCAAAAAATTTCGTCCTGGTGAGAAATTTTTGTGTTTACCCAATTTTTCTCCTTAGGGTGAAATATAGCATAGTGAATAATTCATGTTTTATAGGATTATGAATGTTTTCGAAACCAGCATAGCGTAAAATCCAACCAAAACCCTTGTTCGAAATTTGATCCATGTTTCTCATTTTTTTCCATTTTTATTCCTACATGGATTTTTTTTTGTTAAAATTTTATTGATTTATTTTTTCAAGTTGTAGATTGTATTTGTATTTCTTCAATTGTACGATTCTGCCTTTTTATCTATTTGCATACTTTTATTTTATCCATCTTTTTACGTTCCTTACTTTTGCTTTTTTTCTATTGCTATCACTATCTTATACTTTATAGTTTTTTCTCTGTTATTTAATTTTATTCGCAAAATTTTCGAGAAAATTCTGCATTCTTTATTTTATTTTTCTTATTGTTTCATATTTTAATACCCTTCTTTTTTATTTGTTTCTTTTGTCATATCATCTAATTTTTAGAATTTGTCTATTTACTACATTTATTCTTGTCATAGCCTTTTTCTATTTCCTTTTTTCATATTTTTTTGCATTTCCAAAAGCAATTTTACTTATTCAAATTCATTCAAATTTGTCTTATTGTTTAATTTGTTACCTTTCTGTTTTCTTCTTCATTTTCTAGTTTTTAGCTTTCCGTTTTTCCTAGTTTTATTTATTCCCATTGTTCATTTAATATAATTTTATTTATTTTTTATACTTTTTCTTAAGATTAATTTTCGTTATTGTTATTTCTTCATGTTTTCCATTTAACCTATTTGGAAAGTACTTTTTCTGTTGACCATCTTCCTATACGTTGATTTTTTTTTATTTCTCTAAAAAATATTTGATTTATCTTTTCTTGACACTATGCGCACTTTTTCTTAACTTTACATTTAGTTCGTTGTTTGAATTTATTTTAAATTTCATTTCTAGTGCTTTTTCTATTCCTTAAACAATATCCATTTTATTAAATTTTTTTCGTGTTAATTTCTCCATTTTTTGGCCTTTTCTACTACTTTTTGTTTTCCATTTTGTTTGTTTGCTCCATTTTTGTCCAATACTTCAATGCAGTTTTTTATAATTTTCTGGTTCGTTCATTTTTTTTAATTTCTCTATGGTTATTTTATTCTTGTCTTTTATATTTACTCCTCTTGTTTTATGTATTCTTAACGTTTTATTTATTTTTTCTATCGCTTTCAATATGTCTTGTTTTTAATGTTACATAAATTTATCGAGTTTTTCAGCTTTATACATTTTTTATATTAATGTTTGTATTTTTTTAGTAGTTTTTTTTCATTTTCATTGATTTTTAAAATTTTTCCTATTTTCTTATCGATTTTTCATTATTTTCACCATTTGTTCAATAATGTTCGACTTATTTAATTTTCGCAATATGTTTTTCTAGTTTCCTGTTTTCCTTTTTCAAGTTTGTATAGGTTTTGTTTTGGTTTTTCTCGATTAAACATTTTTTTGAAATTGACATTAGTTTGTTTATTTGGTTGATTTTGTTGTTTTTAGCATTTTTGTACATTGTTTTTTTTTATCTTTTGCCGTTGATTGCCGTTTAGATATTTTTAATTTTTGTAATTACTACATTTTTAATCTTACCATTTCCTTACGTTTTTAAATACTATTGATAAAAATGGCGCTTTTCAGTCACCAAAACTGTCGAAGAGGTATTAAAAACTCCCAAAGTATAAAAAACTCTACGTTTTTTTCTTTATTGGCACTACAAACAACTGGAGCAACTGGTACATAATGATAAAATTTCAGCGTACTATACATAATATCAGTGAACTCCAATGGATTTCAAACATTGACTTTTTTGTACTCAGGCAATAGACAGTGGTGGGGGCCCGTACGTTGGACCCCCCGGGCCCGTATTTTCTATCTGCGGCCCTGCGTACACCAACCATGAAATTCGTCTATGACTTTCCTGCTCGGGCAGCAGTGTGAAAGATTGCAAGTTTATGACGTTCATAAAAAATGTCACGTTTCCAGCCCTGATTCCAACGAATTTTTTGCATTGTTTGAGTTTGGTCCAATCGATCAATTCGAGAAACCGGTGTTATTGTTACTCCAAATTAGGTTTCTTCCGCTGGGGCTCCCGGAACCGTCGATGGTGGCCAATTTGGCCAAAGAAACTTTGAGTCACTTTTAGGGACGTAGAACTACAAATCAAAGCAATTGTGGTCATATTCCGTTGAAAACAAGATTTACTGCGTGGTCGTACTCATCACCCTTTAATTCACGAATTGGAAGTTGGATCCACACAAAATTCAATAGCAGCCGATAGAAACGTTGTATCTTTCATTTAAGACTAAGTTTGTGAAAATCGGTTGATAAAATTCCAGAAACCGATGTGTTTCTGGAATTTTATCCATAGTTTTCTATGGAACCGTGCTCTTCAACTCGTAATTCCAGAATTAGACAACAGACATAACACTCGAAAACAATGCTTCGTCCGCTTTAACGGTCATTTTAATTGTATTTGTAGTTGGGACTGTGGCAACATTTGCAATTATGGCGCTACTGGCATATGAACAAGCATATGAGGGATAGACCACCAGTGAAAAATTGTTTCCAAGACTGAGAGGTAACCCACCAGCAAATGAGTAGTTGGGACCGTGAATAAAAGGTGTAGCTAGTGTTCTGGAAAAATTGCCGAGTCGATATTTTTTGAGGGAATTCCCTCATAGTGTTATGTCTGTGACTAGACGTCGGATCAAAATGAAATTCAATAGCCGCCGATGGGAATATTACACATTTTATATGAATCTTAGTTTGTAAAAATCGGTTATGCCATCTCTGAGAAACCTAAGTAGACATTTTGTTGATATATTGTAGCATGTTCACCTTTTTCGTAGTTTTTGTCATTATTCGTTCACTACGCTCACTATGCCAAAACGCATCACATCAAGAAATATTCAGACGCTTGTGTACAAATATTCCCTTGCATGCAATTTTAGCCTATTTCGGATGAACTTTCAAAAAATATTCCGTCTCACCGAAACCCAAATGCGCATTAGAATGAAATGGATAGATACGAATGTGTTAAGAGGAAAGAGTATTCTTAAAAGCGAGAGAAATGGTTGTCGAAAGAGTAGTATTTGTAAAAATACGTACTTCCGACTACGAATACTCGAATCACTTGACGCCTATCTGAGGATTTACAGAACTGCAACTCGTCCATTCCGATCCTGATCGTGGAAGAGGCAGCAGTGTGAAGTTCTTTTTTTAGTATCGCGGTGTGTTTTATAAGGTAGTTTGTTAAAAATGTGAGAAGTTTTTAGGATTAAATTTATTAAAAAAGTTCCTTTCCGATAGGCATAGCTAGTGCGGTCAGTGAATTGTGCGGTCAGAAATACAAATTTGAATTCGCTACATTTCGTGCAAACTTGTGTGTGAAAAGAAGGTAAGATTAAATAATTGAGTTGTGTGATAAAAAGCTTCAAAGCGTCGAATAGCCGATCGACGGCTTCTTCTCTTTTATTGAAAGTTTGGAGATTTTTTCGCCATCCGTGTTCTAGCGACGCATACGCTCGGCACGCCGCCCGTCTCGTTTACCACCCTGCTGACCCCACGTTCCGGCTTCGAAAGTTCCCGACGCTTTTGGTAAAAGGTCGGAAGGAAGCAGCAAAACCATCAACGCGCTTTGTTAGAGCGACGGCCATCATCATCATTGAAAAGTCGGCCGAATTCAACGCCCAGTAGGCAAAGGCCTAATTAGCGTCATCATTGCGACGCCATTGTAGACGCCGTTCGTCGCCATCGCTGAATAGGCTTGCGATAGGAAGTCGGTGCCGAAGCCGCAATACCAGTCGGCACCCAGCTGAGATGCAGCTCTACTAGATCGACGCTGTTCCTGAAATAACGCATGTAAGTTAAAAATAGATCATTGATCCGTGCACGTAGATCCATACACACACAACACTCAAACCTTCGAAAGCTTTCTTTGCCGCTCGAAAGCTAAAGCCGAGCGCGCATTTGTACTGCTCAGCGCAGCTTTATCCGCTAGCAGGAAATTTTGACCGCACATAGGTAGAAGGAAAAGGGGAAAGCTAGAAAGGGAAGGAACACGAAAAATGTAAAGCTTAATGAATATATGAAACCTAGGTTAAGAATAAAATGCCGTATTTTAATCCGTCCAATAAAATGTTTTCCTGTTAGTTAGTGTTACCTGAAATGTTTGTATTTTTTATGTTGATTAGCTTTCCCATGTAGTGAATTTGTTTCGAGAAGATTTCTCACGTTTCGCGTCGTTTCCGTAGATTTGAATTTTCTTTGTGTTTGTTTTACTCCGATGGGCTATCGGGAATTAGTCCCCACTACTACTTACAAAGCGAGAGGGAAAGAGTGTTCGACTGAGTTCTGCCTGTGATGATAACTGATCGTTTTTTTAGTGCATGAGCTTTCGAGTTGGTATAACGGTCATTTCTCTTGCGTCTTTGCTAAACATAGTAGTGGCTCCATCTATACGCGAAACGGAGTGCATCTTTTCACATTTTGTGTTTACCTACCGTTCCTTTGCGCCATTTCGGGATCAATTTCTATAACCTGCCCTGAGGTTAGGTTTCATGCTGGGCAATTCTAACCTGACGAGTGGTCCTCTTCGGGGGTGGCGCTAAAGCTACTCGTTTAAAACGTCCTGAGGAGCGTTTTGGTAGACGGAAACCGCAAACGGCCATTTGGCCCGCTACAATATCCGCACTCACACACATATAGATATACACACACATACTTACACTCACATAAACTTTTTTCGACCTCGAATGTTATATACAGGGTGTTTGGTTCATGGTTAAGAACCTCTGGAGGGATGATTGACTGTCATATTTGGAGAAAAAAAAATCGTTCTACACATACCATCAAATCTCAACCGTTACTAAGTTATTGAACTTTTTTGTGTTAAAAACTTAGATGTCTTAAAATAGCTCTAACTCAAAAAATATACTTTGTATTTCAAATCTTTTAGATCCATTGGATAGGTGAGAAAATTTTCCACTGAAAAATGTCCTCAAATGTTTCAGCTAATGAGGTTAAGTAAACTTTTCACAGGAATTTATTTAAAATCTAACAATTTTGATCGATTTTTCGTTCACTTCTCGAAAACCTTAATAGTTAACATCACTATTTTAATAATTCAAATTGTTAGTCTTGAAAAGTTGTATAATTTGTTCTTTGATAAGATACACTTATCTTGTCTTGTTTTCATGTGTTTGGGTTATTGAACTTGGATATTTTATCTCATATTCACTAATACTAGCTCTTATTGAAAAAGTATGGCACTTATTGTACCTTTTCTTATTTTTATTCGAAAGCCAGGAAAACTTTGCAGAGAAAAATGTATTAATACCTTTCAGTTAAGTGAATTTAGTATTCATTTAGAAGTTAATTAGTTTAAAGTTAGAGTTATTATTAGTATTTTCGTTATTTTCTTAAAATAGTAAATAATAAACTTCACCATTATTATCATGAAATTAATGGATCTCAGAAAGTTCTACAATTCCATTCAATTATCTCCTTTAGTTTCGAAGAAATATCATTTTTATCTTCTCGTTTCATATGCAAAAACAACGATTTCGAACCCACTGCATTTGCGATGAGGCCATCCTGTGTTAACTATTAAATTGCAGCGAAATGAAAAGCGATAGGGCTAAAGTGACAAATAACAAGTTGTAGAGAATATCAAGGGGCACCAAATGAATAATAGTGACGATAAATTTAGTTGAATAATAATTAGAATAATTACAAAAATCACCAAAAAACGCAAATTTTGAGTTATTTTACTAGTAAAAAGTCATGTAGTACACTTAACTAAAAGATATCTGTACATACATCGAAAGGAAATTTTCTCAGCTTTCCAATGCAGCTCTGATAATAGCGATAAAAAGCATATTTTTTTTAGATTAGAGTCTTTTAAGGATTTGCAAGTCAATTACCGGAAAAGTTTAGAAGTCAAATTACAAGGAAACGAGTAGAGATAGGAATAGTATGTTGAAGAACAAATTATGAATCGTCCTCGAACCCAACTTTTGGATAATAGTTATTGCTATAATCATAATTCATTATTTTGCGACAATTAACAAAAACCTCATCAAAAACACTAACTTTACTACTTTACAAGTAAAAGGTAATTAAAACTATTATCTGAAAGATATGAGGACATTATTCAATAGAAAATTTTCTCACCTTTCTAATGGCTCTAAAAGATTTTTTTAGTTTTTTACACAAAAAGTTCAATAACTCTGTAACGGTTGAGATTTGATGGTATGTGTAGAACGATTTTTTGCTCCAAATATGAAAATAAATCACCCTTCGAGAGATTCTTACTCATGAACCAAACACCCTGTATATATGACTCGACCCTTCGGCCCTCGATTAGCAAGTTGGGTTTGAGCCGCAAAATAAAACAAGTTCCAAAAACTAGGTTCCAGTTATTTTTTTCGTTGGAGATTACATCAAATCTCTACGTTTCATGCATTTTAAAGGTATTTAAGATCATAAATACAAATTCGATTTTTGATCTTTAGTGTACTGCCTGCTTTGAAAATTTCCAGTTTCGGGAATTTCATATGTGGCCGAACAATTCAGTCTATATTTCCTAAACAATATCACCCAGTGATTCTTAACCTGGGGTCCGCGGACCCCTAGGGGCCGTGAAGAAAAATATATTTTTCGAGCGCATATTGAAATTTCAAGTTTTGTTTCCTAGTAAACTGAAAAGAACTTATTGATAGCATCCAAAATCGACGTTTATGGGTAGGGATCCGCAGCAGCCCAGCGTGATTTCTACGTTGAAAACCACTGATATAACCGATCCATAGAAAATTTTACAGCAGATTTTGGTGATAATATACCTTTCATTTGAGACTAAGTTCATGAAAACCGGCCTTACGATCTCTGAGAAATCAATGTGAATTTGCTAATTTTGAAAGATGGCCATTTTTCTCGTCTATGGAGGTCAATGTTCCCGAAGAGACACTGAATGGCCGTTAGTGAACTAGAACTACAAATCTAAGCAATTGGGCGTACAAATTTGGAAATTGTTCACCTTTTCACATTAAACGCTGTATGCGTTGAAATCGGGATTTTCGGTGTGATCGTACCCATCATCCTATCATACGGGAACCGGAAGTCAGATACATAAAAAATCAATAGCATCCGATGGGAACGTTGCACTTCTCATTGATGACTAAGTTTGTGAAAATCGGTTTAGGAAATTTCAAAAAACCGATGTGGACAAACTATAACTAGATTTTCTTATGTGACTGTACGTTTCAATTCGTAACTCCGGAACCGGAAATCGGAATTGAATAAAATTCAATAGCAGCCGATGGGAACCTTGTACCTTCCATTCGCAACTAAGTTCTTGAAAATCAGTGCAGCCATCACCGAGAAAACGATTTGGACATTTTGATAATATATCCGCACATACGCACACATACATACATACACATATACATACATACACACAAACATTTTCCGATCTCGATGTACTGAGTCGAATTATATATGTCAGCCGGCCCTCCGGGCCTCGGTTACAAATTCGGTTTTTGATGAGAAATGCAAAAAGAATCCAAAAAAGTGCTATGAAGCGCATGCATGGTCATCCCGCAGATATGCAACCACGTGAGCCGAAATGCACAGCTTATATTCCACACTATGACGACGACGAGGACACCGAAGATTTCATTGGCAGGTAAAGAACCAGACGCAACTGCTGAAAAATACACTTTTTTTAAACATTTCCCTACATGGTTTCATGTAAAAAATCATATCATTTGCAACTTCTTCAATTTTTTACCGGAATTACGTCAATAAATACCATTTATTATTTGTGTTATTATTTTTAAAATATCTGCAGTATTCATACTCCTTAAATCAAAGGAGAACTGCTGATTTTCTAGGCTTGTACATCGTTTTGTTTATTTGATTTCAAAGGCGTCGAAAAAAATACCTTCACCTTAATAGATTTATCTTGAAAAATATTTAGCCTTGTTTGTTTGTCTAAATCAGTGCAAAAATACTATCACACGAGCTCGCCAAACAAAACTGACCCACTGACCCACTCTACTCTACCCTTAACAAAGTAACTCCTACTTAACCATATAAAACTATTTTTCTTTCGCAACATTACACAATGTGTAATGTTGCGAAAGAAAAATAGTTTTATATTATTGGATAATTTTTTTTTAGAAATGGGAGTACCTCCTTAATAAAAGTTTTATGTAGCAGCGTAATGCCAATTTATAGGCATTACGCTGCTACATAAAACTAAGCTGAAAACACTTAATCACAAAAACATCAACGCGAGAGCTAAAAAAATACTTTTGTTCATCATTTTTCAGTTGTGGTCCATGGTACGGTGTCTCACCCGCATGTACGGCATCTCTCCCGAATTGACCTTTGTTTTTAAAATGTTCGTGGAAATTTCATGAATTTATTCATGAAATTTCCACGAACATTAAAAATGTCTTACTCCACTATCTGGGGATAGGTGTCATTCTAAAATCTAAACTATCTCCCATGTAACGAAACTATGTAAGGTTTGCATGCATATAACTCCGATATTACTAGATGGATGTTAATCATTCATACACCTACCGATTCAGAAACACCTAACTTAAATATTGGTAATAATTTAATATCTCCCCAATAAAAGTAGACTTTTGGAAATTGGTAATACTAAAAAGTTCACGAAAAACGGGAAAATTACCATTCGTGAGGCAGATTTCTCAGATACAGCCGTCATTAGAGGGCACCTTAGTGGCTCAATCAAACACGAAAAGTCATAAATAGAAGCGACGCATGTCCGTTTAAATCAGTTGTTGCTAATATCCCATACGAGCAACATCGTCTCCGGGCGACTCAATAAGCGCTATCGATTTTTGGCAACGTTGGCATTTGCACACACTCGCACCTAAGTGACTAAAAACTCGCACACAGGGTTACCACATATACAGATTATTCTGTATTTTACAGATTTTTCAAGATAATTTACAACCAAGATTCTATATATACAGATTTTACAGATTTTCGGTGTAGATTAGTAGAACCCAGGCTATCAGAATTTCATATAACGCTTAAAAAGCATCCCATGCAGTTCAGACCTTAAGTAACCGCTAAAGGCTAGTATACAGTTCGAAAAACGTGTAATGGGATTTAGGTTCCTGTGTATTTTAGATGGAACTCGGGATTTCAAATCCCGTGACTACACAAAAATGACAGTTTTCATGAAGTGTAAACCCAACCGCAGGAAACATCAGGAGATTTTAAAACTCTTCACACAGAAATCCGGCCGGGAGCAATTCAACACAAATTGTTTCTGACGGGGAAAATTATATTTTTATTAGTTTTAAAATTCTGTGCTATTTTGATACTGTTGGTGCTTTTTAGAAGCAGCAGAACGTCATGGAACAAAAACGCCAAATTTAGAAATCATTTGTTCTACAGATAAAAAATAAAATCAATCTGATTGTTTTATTTGTGATCGGTTATCACAATTAATTTTTTACTGTCAAAATATTGTTTTTTGGGAAACTTATAATTAATTTTTGAATACAGATTTTCGATTCAGAATTTTTCTCCCGCGATACAGATTTCCAGATTTTTTCACGAAAAACGCTTTTAATCCACCTAACAGTGTGATGAGACATTTCTTATAACTCTTATCACTCTCTTCGGATATTATATCGTTTGAGAACATTTAGAACTTGATGCTTCGCGATGTTTTTGATAACACATACTACATGGGATAGTGGCAGGACCCAGAGAATCGCTCAAATCAGCATAGGACAACATCAGTGCTAGAAATCTCAAACCAAATCAATGGGAAAGCGAAAAAATGGCCCATAAAATAGACATACAAACGAATTATTGCTAATGCTCTGTTAATAAAATATCTAAATTCCTCAATCAATGCATTGCGGTGGGAAAACTTAATTTTCCTAAAGGGGTTATGTATATTGTACTGAGCCAAAAAAAAACATTTAACCTATACATATAATTGGTCATACAACAAAAATCAAATTCTCATCAAAATCGATCAGGACCTGCTAGAGTCGAATGTAAATCGTCATTTTTCATAAATTTCTCTCTACATTCGGAAAGTGTTATCGTCGTTATTACGTTTTCGTCTCAACTTGACACATTCCCAAAATAAAAACCCGTTTTAATCCACCTAATGGCGCAATTGTGCTTTTCTCATTTGTCCAGACTACGATTCCATGGCTGGTTATGTTCAATACAATGGTGGAAATGAATATTACATGTTCAGTACAATTTTCACATACGAACAATGGATCGACAGCCACGATCTTGAGATACTATGTGATACTGAAACATCGCTTGAAACCAGCGGCGGATCATTTAGAAAGATCCGGGAGGTCCGGGTCGGGCATAAAACTTTCAACTTGTTAAGAAATTTTAAACTAGTTTTAATTTTAAAGTAGCAACCCCTCACTGCATACTCGCTCCGGGCCGGTATGTTCACATTTTTTCCACATACACATACATACATACACACACAGACATTTTTCGAACTCGACGAACTGAGTCGATTGGCATATGACACTCGGCCCTCCCGGTCGGGATTTTTGGGAGCGGTGGGGGGGGGGGGGGTTGTATGGTGGTAAACCCCAAAACCTTCTCTTGGCTACGCCGTTGCTTGGAGTTATTTATTTCGCTTTTCAATTTCCGATATGTTTCAGATCGATCCGATGGTTATAAGTTAGAAAAATTGCAGTTAGAAGGTTCGCACAAATGAACATTTTTGCACTGATAAGTTATCAAGTTCCTTCCAGACAACTTGGAAGTGTTCGGTGATTATTTCTAGCGGTTGTAAATAGTAAAATGAAATACAAAATTCGTTTTATCGAAATAATGTTTAGCTTATTTCAATGGATTATTACTATATTGAACAATAAATAGGCGAGAAAGAGTAATCAACAAACAACAAGCCATAACTTTTAAAGTAATCAAAATAGATATTTAAAGTCTTTAGTAAAGTTATTCGCAAAAGTAAGAGCTACAAATTTGCTGAAGACATCATTTCGATATAATCACTTCCAAGAAAATTTGTGAAAATATCTCACTCATATGGAGATTAATCAGCAAAAGCACAATACCAAAAGAAAGGGCATATTGCCCCCATTAAATTCTCCGAAGATACTATTGACCTAAAATAAGCCGTTTTGGCGTTAATAATAGATTACATGTTTTTGGTCATATTTCTGGCAATGGGAAATGATAAAACGCTTTTAATCCACCTAACAGTGTGATGAGACATTTCTTATAACTCTTATCACTCTCTTCGGATATTATATCGTTTGAGAACATTTAGAACTTGATGCTTCGCGATGTTTTTGATAACACATACAACATGGGATAGTGGCAGGACTCAGAGAATCGCTCAAATCAGCATAGGACAACATCAGTGCTAGAAATCTCAAACCAAATCAATGGGAAAGCGAAAAAGTGGCCAATAAAATAGACATACAAACGAATTATTGCTAATGCTCTTTTAATAAAATATCTAAATTCCTCAATAAATGCATTGTGGTGGGAAAACTGAATTTTCCTAAAGGGGTTATGTATATTGTACTGAGCCAAAAAAATCGATTTTTTTAATCGATTTGAAGTTTATACTTTACTCAAATTTACAACGCGACTGAGAACTAAGAAATCAACGCTTTTTCTTGAAAAAAGCGATAGTAGAAGTGATACCATTCAAAGAAAATCAACAGTGAATATTTCCAGACTTGGTTTTATTTCCTATTTAAGAACTATTGTGTTTTTTACATCCTAGATTGCATGATTCAGTGATCGAAACCCAAAACTTCATAAAGTATTTGAAATTATTAAATTTAAATTTGTGTTTGCTATTGAAATTGACAAAATGATAGTATATATAGAATATAGTCCCTTTGGCGTTGGTTAATTTTTCGGTCCCACCTATCAGCATTGAAGTATCGCCCTTACGTTTTTTTACAATACCAATTTTACAATTTGTGGGAGTTTGGTGAAAATCGATCTTACTGTCCAAACGACATAATTCCGAAACCGTAATTTTTGAAGTTTTAAAATTATGTGTCTTTAGCAAATTTGTTGAGACTTTATTGTAGTCATGAATATTAACCTGAGAAAATTCACCATAAATACTTCTTGGACGATATACCGTCAAAATTACTTTACCAAATGATGCGCTGTTCGTTTGTAAAACTCTTCGAAGATACTAAACCTCCGAAATTGGCGGTTTCAAAATGATGCTATCTTGACCTTAAATTATTGTTTTGGAACATTTGACCTATACATATAATTGGTCATATAACAAAAATCAAATTCTCATCAAAATCGACCAGGACCTGCTAGAGTCGAATGGAAATCGTCATTTTTCATAAATTTCTCTCTACATTCGGAAAGTGTTATCCTCGTTATTAATCATATTACGTTTTCGTCTCAACTCGACGCATTCCAAAAATAAAAACCTATTTTTTGGTGCAATTGGGCTTTTCTCATTTGTCCAGACTACGATTCCATGGCTGGTTATGTTCAATACGATGGTGGAAATGAATATTACATGTTCAGTACGATTTGCACATACGTACAATGGATCGACAGCCACGATCTTGAGATACTATGTGATACTGAAACATCGCTTGACCGCCGCTGGTTTCAAGCGATGTTTCAGTATCACATAGTAAGATCCGGGAGGTCCGGGTCCTGCCGAAAATTTTCAACTTGTTAAGAAATTTTAAACTAGTTTTAATTTTAAAACAGCAACCCCTCACTGCATACTCCCTCCGGGCCGGCATGATTGACGATTTTTAGAGTGATTGCATAACCTTTCTATACGAGAAAGGCAAAAAAGTCTAAAAAAATCAATTTTTTTCAAACATTATTTTTTCGAGTTTATATCAAATCTCAATGGTTCATGCATTATAAAGTCATTTGGCATCAAAAATACAAATTTGATTTTGAAATTTTTTCATTTCAGTTTATATGGGAATTTGCTGTGTGATTGCACTCTTCAACTCCTAACTCCGGAACCGGAAGTCCAATCAATAAAAAAAAATCAATTGCAGCCGATGGGAAGGTTGTACCTTTCATTTGAGACTAACTTTGTGCAAATCGATCCAGCCATCTCTGATTAACAGAGGTCATATTTTTTCCACATACACACATACACACACATACATACATACATACACACACATACATTTTCCTATCTCGACGAACTGAGCCGATTAGCATATGACACTCGGCCCTCCCGGTCGGGATTAGATTTTACGAATTTTAGAGTGAATGAGAAAGGCAAAAACATTTTTAGCAAATGTTTCATAGACATTAAATCAATTTTAACTTCGCTTTCTATTAAATAAAGACCCTCATTACAGTACATCTCTACAAAAGCGAGCTCAATTTGAAAAGAAATCTGAGGATTATGATTGATTACAGAACTCTGGAATTTTCTATTGGAATGTTTTCAGGCAGGAATTTGATATTGATGCTATTAGGAAACTGTGAAATCAAGACCAACAGATCAATTACATATCAGGACCCCATTCCGACAATTTATCAAAAGTCCTCATGATGTTTACAACAACAGGTTATCAATGTACGGATCAGATAACTGTTATTGTAATATTGAATTAAATCAGTCTGCATCAATTAATTTTCAACTTCAATCCAATTTTTTGTGGGGGGGGGGGGGGGAGTTGCATGGTGTTAAACCCCAAAACCTTCTCTTGGCTACGCCGTTGCATGGAGTTATTTATTTCGCTTTTCATTTTCCGATATGTTTCAGATCGATCCGATGGTCATAAGTTAGAAAAATTGTAGTCAGAAGGTTCGCACAAATGAACATTTTTGCACTGATAAGTTATCAAGTTCTTTACAGACAACTTGGAAGTGTTCGGTGATTATTTCTAGCGGTTGTAGATAGTAAAATGAAATACAAAATCCGTTTTATCGTAATAATGTTTGGCTTATTTCAATGGATTATTACTATATTGAACAATAAATAGGCGACAAAGAGTAATCCACAAACAACAAGCCATAACTTTTAAAGTATTCAAAATAGATATTTGAAGTCTTCAGTAAAGTTATTCGCAAAAGTAAGAGCTACAAATTTGCTGAAGACATCATTTTGATATAATCACTTCCAAGAAAATTTGTGAAAATATCTCACTCATAGGGGGATTAATCAGCAAAAGCACAATCCCAAAAGAAAGGGCACATTGCCTCCATTATATTCTCCGAAGATACTATTGACCTAAAATAAGCCGTTTTGGCGTTAATAATAGATTACATGTTTTTGGTCATATTTCTGGCAATGGAAAATGATAAAAATCTTTCGTCCGCATTTAATGTTCAATATCTCTTTTGATAATAGTCCGATTTCAACAATCCATAGCTTGTTCGAAAGGTATTCTTTAAAGCTATCTAAAAACATGTAAATTGTTAATCTATATTGTTAATTTCGGCAGATAGTTAAAAAAAACTGCAAAAAACGCCATTTTTACGCATTCAAACATTCATATCTTGGAAACTAAACATCAGAATCAAAAACAAATTAATAGCGTTCATACTGTTTTTTAGTTCTTTCATTTAAAATTGGTTTGGATAAGATCGGTTCAGCCATTGCTGAGAAACACGAATGAGAATTTGTCCGTTACATACACACACACACACAGAGACACACACACACACACACACACACAGACATTGTCCCAAATCGTCGAGCTGAGTCGATTGGTATATAAGACTCGGCCCTCCGGGCCTCGGAAAAAATCTTGAAGGTTTGAGCGAATTCTATACATTTCTTTTATAAGAAATGTAAAAATCTTTCGTCCGCCTTTAATGTTAAATATCTCTTTTGATAATAGTCCGATTTCAACAATCTATAGCTTGTTCGAAAGGTATTTGTTAAAGCTGTCTAAAAACATATAAATTGTTAATCTATAGTGTCAATTTCGGCAGATAATTAAAAAAAAACTGCAAAAAACGCCATTTTTACGCATTCAAACTTTCATATCTTGGAAACTAAACATCAGAATCAAAAACAAATTAATAGCGTTCATACTGTTTTTTAGTTCTTTCATTTAAAATTGGTTTGGATAAGATCGGTTCAGCCATTGCTGAGAAACACGAATGAGAATTTGTCCGTTACACACACACACACACACACACACACACACACAGACACACACACACACAGACATTGTCCCAAATCGTCGAGCTGAGTCGATTGGTATATAAGACTCGGCCCTCCGGGCCTCGGAAAAAATCTTGAAGGTTTGAGCGAATTCTATACATTTCTTTTATAAGAAATGTAAAAATCTTTCGTCCGCCTTTAATGTTAAATATCTCTTTTGATAATAGTCCGATTTCAACAATCTATAGCTTGTTCGAAAGGTATTTGTTAAAGCTGTCTAAAAACATATAAATTGTTAATCTATAGTGTCAATTTCGGCAGATAATTAAAAAAAACTGCAAAAAACGCCATTTTTACGCATTCAAACTTTCATATCTTGGAAACTAAACATCAGAATCAAAAACAAATTAATAGCGTTCATACTGTTTTTTAATTCTTTCATTTAAAATTGGTTTGGATAAGATCGGTTCAGCCATTGCTGAGAAACACGAATGAGAATTTGTCCGTTACACACACACACACACACACACACACACACACACACACACACACACACACACACACACACACACACACACAGACATTGTCTCAAATCGTCGAGCTGAGTCGATTGGTATATAAGACTCGGCCCTCCGGGCCTCGGAAAAAATCTTGAAAGTTTGAGCACATTCTATACATTTCTTTTATAAGAAATGTAAACATACAGATTTCAATGTGGCAACCCTGCTCGCACACTCGCACCTAAGTGACTAAACCATACAGTTAGTTTATAAATAGAGGTGACGCGTACACGTTTGAATCACAGTTCATAAAGAACAGTTGCGCAAAGACTGAAGCAAATCTACCTATTGAACACTCAAAACGTCTACCTATCGGACACGAAGAATAACAATGCTCGAATGCGTGGGGAGTATCGTTATTATGTGATTATAATTATGAGAAAAAATTCAATGATGTGATATTAACATTATTTAAAACCAGGAATACTTCGCTTAATGACAATTATTAAAAAATATATGTTCACTGATATTCAAATTTGGCACTATTTCAAACACCGGAACAGCTCCGGGTAATGTTAATAATCTTCCACCGACAGTGGAAATATGAAGGTATTTCTCATAGTTAAAGTGCAGCTAAAATTTTGACAAATTTGTGTACGCATTCCACTTATACATATGTACTTATTCAAATTTATCTTACGCTGCAAATTCGATTGTTTTTGTCACATCCCAATCAGACGACAAGCGGCAAAAATCAATGCATTTCGTTCTTAGTTGCGGATCAGTTGAGAACCGGAAAAAGCTTAAATTCTTTATACGATGTTATTTATCGTACTGATTTTTACAAAATAAAACTAAACACTTAATTTTAAATTTTTAAATGCGCAAAGTTAACTTCTAACTGAAGCGTTCGGGTGAAGTCATTTGAAATTTAACTAAAAATAAAAGGTTGCCAAAATTTAAAAAAGACCAATGATTGGTCCAATGTTGCCAATCCTCTTTACGCAACTCTACTATTAAAAACTCTGGTTTGAATCAGTTTTTGTTCTTATGTCGAACGGGTAAGATCATGACTGCAGCGTCTGGACGCAACATTAAGCGGTAGACGCTATGCCTTTCGGCAGCGGTGGCCGTGTGCGGATTTTTTGGGTACCAGCACAGTGTCACAGAATGATTTGCAAAGTGGGTGGGTGGGGTGGTTTGGATATAATCAACCCTCCCGCAAGTTGACGTTTAGCCTAAGTTGCATGAAACCACCGTGTTTCGAATGATGTCGCCACCATAGAACGCCGTCCACAAATTGCGATACTGTAAATTTCTATGCGAGAAAATAATTCCGTGACGTCTTTTACGAACTTGTCTTCTTTATTTACATTCGGAAGCGGTAATCAAGATGATCATTTCAAAACAGCGTAATAATTTAATATAAAGTTTGGAGTTTCATAAAAGGATTACAAATTGTGCCGAATGTAAAATGTAAAATGCATGATTTGATTTGAGTGCGCTTCTAGTGTGAACTTTTTCTTCTCCCGTCGCCCTTGAAATATCTTTCGCATATGATAATTCTCGAAAGTTTGTCGTTATTCTTAAATACATTTATTTTTGTGATTATCATTTTTCACTTCGTATTTAACAAAGGTGGGATTGACTTCGATTGTTTATTTCTGACAGCATTTACGACATTTACGGTGCAAAGGTTTCCACAAAATTCAGAAATGATGACAGCTAATTTTCTATCGGAGAGGCAGAAAAACAGTCCAGTATCATTGTGTGTGTTGTTTACATTGCAATGCAAATATTACTACCTAATATCTTAAAACTAAATGAAGATGCTCACTAACTAGCATAGGCGCCGCTTGTTTGTATGCTGATGATCCCAAAAAATCATAAATCATTTAAAAATAATGCATCGGAATAAAGATGCATTATTTTTATAATAAAATAACACCAAACCCAAAAAGTCTTCAAAAATGAATTATCGGAAGTAAAAAAATCTGAACAAGAATCTTTTCGCTGTGCACAAGTTTACGCTTTTTTTTAGAAATTGCTCTTGAATAAAGATTGATCCACCATTTTAGACCCACAGACCCAAAAAAAGTGGTTTCAACGATTTGTATAGGAGCTGTCAAGTTGTTCCCCCTCTGGATATAATTCAATACGGCAGGATGCGACTTATGTGTGCTGCATGCAGGGCAGGAAATATTCGAACCGAACCTATGTTCGAATACTTTCAAAGCACGAAACTTTGTGTTACTGGTTCGTATACACAAGCCTCGCATCACAATCGCTTACCATCGTAATTGCGGACATTTGGGCGATACTTTTGCATGCTCTTCGGCAAGGACAAATGAAGCTTCTTTATCATTTCATTGATGTTTGGAAAGATATGTAAAAGCTTTTGCGTAGTTTTCGACGAACACGAGCTAAGCTCCTGGTTCGTGTGATCGATATTTTTGAAACATTTACACGGAGCTTCTAAACGATGTTCGCGAACACAGAAAAAAGATTACCTCGAAGTATTTCAGAATCACGAACACCGAAAGATTATATCAATTTAGCATCGCGAGGGCCATCGCTAACATGTTCGCCGGACGATATTAGTTTTCATTATTCAAATACCTACCTACTAGTTAGCAAAAAAAGTATATTCTAGACAGAGGCCTTGTATTAAGGGTGGAATAGGTGAAAAATAATTGTGACAATGTGTAGCTTATGGATGCTGGGGTTAACTGAACAGTGACGTAACAAGTTTATTCGAGATACCCTACTGATATATTACCAGTAGGGATAAAATCAAGATTTCGTGACAGGGCGAAAAATTCAAATGAAATAAATTAGGACTAGAAAATGAAGTTAAACACAATGTACACGACGTATTGAGTGGGTCTCTTATCTTAGTCATGTTCCTATAGTCCCCTACCAGTTATGTCAGTTTCTTGAGGATAAAGATATCGATATCCATTGAAGGGAAAAAATCGATTATCAGTTAAATAAATAACGCCATGATTGTAACTCTTGGACCTCTGAAGTGCATGCGTACAAAATGCTATAGTCTAATGTTTGATTTCATTCATTTCATTTAATCATTTTCAGTTGAGCAATTCTGTCGCAAACTGCATTGTGGAGCGAGGGTCATAACTTTCTAAATTTAAGTGTTCCTATTAATTTAGTACACTCTCTTTAACATAAACTACTCTAACGAATGAACGAATGGGAGTAGGTTCGATAAATTTTGAAAGAAGCCGTTAAATCAATCACGGGGAAACTTAATGGAATTGCGCGCGGGGCTTTGCCGATTTTTTAAAAATAGCCGGTAAAACATTTCAAAAAAAAGGAAAACATTCAAAACTCGAGCATCGTCTAAGCTACATTTTAGTATTTTTTAAGTTGCGAAATTTGGTGTTTTATTTGAATGGTGTACCGGCAAAGTTTTGATTTTCAAATTTCTCTTATATTTCCTATGCAAGTACTACTTTTTATTTACATACATTTGTTGAGAATTTTATAAGGAACATATTCACCGCTTACATCACATAGAATCGAAGCACCGTTTCGGAGATATGTACATTTTGCCGTACATCAAATCATATTTAGAAAAATCATACTTGCGCCGCTGCGGATTAAAAATTTTACACTGTTGCCGTCATTTTACCCATGCTTGGTTGGTGTGCAAACGAAATGAAATCCCACGTGCTCCTGTTGATTTTTAACCCTCTAGTTCCCAAAACCGCCTCTAGGCGGTCTCTATAAAAATCTAAATAAAACTACTAAAACATGATTGTATGTTGTCATCCGCACTAGCATTTCTTCCCAACGCTCGCACCCTTCATACACACACATTATTTTAATATTCGTAGCTTTCTGTCAAAGGCATTTGAAGCTCAAAGTTGAAAATTCGAGGAAAACGTGAAAAAAAACTATTTTGTGTTTAGTGGTAATCTTCATTAAACAAATTTTAACTGTTTTTGGAAATTTCAGTAACTAAAAAAAATATTTTTGAGTAGCCTGTTACTAGCATTTCATTTAGGCACCTGAGCGAATTTTTTTTCAGTCTCTAGTGATTACTTATCGTACCGAAACTAGTATTATGTGCAATTTTACCTGAAAAAACTTATGTTTTAAAAACTTTGGGTGAATGTTGCAGTTAGAATATGGATATTCTTATCATTTAATAATATTTAGGGGAGTCTGGGGCTAGTTGGCAGAATCTTTTTTTCTTCTTTAGTATTAGAAATATGGCGCTGTCTCTAGTTCTGCACTTCAAGTACTGTTTAATCCATTCTCCAATGTGTTTATGTTGCATTAAATTCTGTTTCGTACACGTTGTAAGTGATATTGAGTTTTCGAGCGTATTAGAGTGAAGAGCCTACTTTAGTCGTATTAGGAAGGGTGCCTCACAATTTCATTAATTACTCGGAATACAATTGATGCAATGCGTATGAATTGGCATCAATATCTTTGCTTTCTTCTTATGAACCATTATGATATCAAAAATCGCCATTTGAACCAATACGTTGAACAAATATGTCTAACGCCGCTCTAACCAACGGTTTTACATGGTTATGACGAAAATAGGCTCATTACCCTAGGAAACGTTTTTAAATTTCAGCATTTTTGTTATTTAGGGCGAGTTCAAAGCTATTCCACGAATGACTAGATTTCTCGATAGCGCGCGAAAAGAACTTTCCTTGGCCGTATATGTAATATACGTAACCTCAAGTAAAATTTGTTTTTTTTTGTTTGTTTACTTCGGAATTTCTTAAAATTAAAAAAAATTCGAAAATTTAGCTTTTGAATACAAATTGTGCGCCGAAATTAAAATTCAGGAGCATTGAGGCTGAAAAATAATAACAAGTATCATTGATTTGCAGTTTTAATCAAAAAACATCTCACGCGATCCATACTTTATCATCAAAAGTAGCCAGGTGGCATCATTGTGCGTATAGTCGTAAATTGGCGAGATTTTCGCGTCACATATTTAAAATTCTGTAATGCAGACAATAGTCTGCTCTTTTATGCAACGCATTCACTTTTACACGATCATCTTAAATTAAAAACATAAAACATGATAAGTGAAACCATCGCCAGCAGACCCTGGTCTCCCCTACTATAAATTAGAAGTCAATAATTAAACAACCAAAGCACTAGAGAAATACTCCTTACAGCTTAGGTATTTTGCGTTCTGATGGAGTCCAAAATATAAGAAACCATCTGTATTCGCTTATGTTGAAGTAACTAGAAGAAAGAAAAGTTTTTGTTTTTTATTCGCCCAGGTGCCCAACACCTCTAGGCGGTTTACTTATTTTAAGGCCTTAATGAAAAATTCATTACTTCCAAGAATTTTCAACATTATTTTCGTTTTTCTCATCACGAGGCCCACTTACAAAAGTTTTTTCAAGCCAAAAAAAAATTTGGGCACTAGAGGGTTAAATTATTCGAAGTCATTTCCCGCTAATGAGACCAGTTGACATTGATCATGTTATACATATGTATTTTGAATAAATTGATTTTTTACAGAAAATACTACAAATTTATGCATTTACGACATTTACGGTGCAAAGGTTTCCACAAAATTCAGAAATGATGACAGCTAATTTTCTATCGGAGAGGCAGAAAAACAGTCCAGTATCATTGTGTGTGTTGTTTACATTGCAATGCAAATATTACTACCTAATATCTTAAAACTAAATGAAGATGCTCACTAACTAGCATAGGCGCCGCTTGTTTGTATGCTGATGATCCCAAAAAATCATAAATCATTTAAAAATAATGCATCGGAATAAAGATGCATTATTTTTATAATAAAATAACACCAAACCCAAAAAGTCTTCAAAAATGAATTATCGGAAGTAAAAAAATCTGAACAAGAAAATTTTCGCTGTGCACAAGTTTACGCTTTTTTTTAGAAATTGCTCTTGAATAAAGATTGATCCACCATTTTAGACCCACAGACCCAAAAAAAGTGGTTTCAACGATTTGTATAGGAGCTGTCAAGTTGTTCCCCCTCTGGATATAATTCAATACGGCAGGATGCGACTTATGTGTGCTGCATGCAGGGCAGGAAATATTCGAACCGAACCTATGTTCGAATACTTTCAAAGCACGAAACTTTGTGTTACTGGTTCGTATACACAAGCCTCGCATCACAATCGCTTACCATCGTAATTGCGGACATTTGGGCGATACTTTTGCATGCTCTTCGGCAAGGACAAATGAAGCTCCTTTATCATTTCATTGATGTTTGGAAAGATATGTAAAAGCTTTTGCGTAGTTTTCGACGAACACGAGCTAAGCTCCTGGTTCGTGTGATCGATATTTTTGAAACATTTACACGGAGCTTCTAAACGATGTTCGCGAACACAGAAAAAAGATTACCTCGAAGTATTTCAGAATCACGAACACCGAAAGATTATATCAATTTAGCATCGCGAGGGCCATCGCTAACATGTTCGCCGGACGATATTAGTTTTCATTATTCAAATACCTACCTACTAGTTAGCAAAAAAAGTATATTCTAGACAGAGGCCTTGTATTAAGGGTGGAATAGGTGAAAAATAATTGTGACAATGTGTAGCTTATGGATGCTGGGGTTAACTGAACAGTGACGTAACAAGTTTATTCGAGATACCCTACTGATATATTACCAGTAGGGATAAAATCAAGATTTCGTGACAGGGCGAAAAATTCAAATGAAATAAATTAGGACTAGAAAATGAAGTTAAACACAATGTACACGACGTATTGAGTGGGTCTCTTATCTTAGTCATGTTCCTATAGTCCCCTACCAGTTATGTCAGTTTCTTGAGGATAAAGATATCGATATCCATTGAAGGGAAAAAATCGATTATCAGTTAAATAAATAACGCCATGATTGTAACTCTTGGACCTCTGAAGTGCATGCGTACAAAATGCTATAGTCTAATGTTTGATTTCATTCATTTCATTTAATCATTTTCAGTTGAGCAATTCTGTCGCAAACTGCATTGTGGAGCGAGGGTCATAACTTTCTAAATTTAAGTGTTCCTATTAATTTAGTACACTCTCTTTAACATAAACTACTCTAACGAATGAACGAATGGGAGTAGGTTCGATAAATTTTGAAAGAAGCCGTTAAATCAATCACGGGGAAACTTAATGGAATTGCGCGCGGGGCTTTGCCGATTTTTTAAAAATAGCCGGTAAAACATTTCAAAAAAAAGGAAAACATACAAAACTCGAGCATCGTCTAAGCTACATTTTAGTATTTTTTAAGTTGCGAAATTTGGTGTTTTATTTGAATGGTGTACCGGCAAAGTTTTGATTTTCCAATTTCTCTTATATTTCCTATGTAAGTACTACTTTTTATTTACATACATTTGTTGAGAATTTTATAAGGAACATATTCACCGCTTACATCACATAGAATCGAAGCACCGTTTCGGAGATATGTACATTTTGCCGTACATCAAATCATATTTAGAAAAATCATACTTACGCCGCTGCGGATTAAAAATTTTACACTGTTGCCGTCATTTTACCCATGCTTGGTTGGTGTGCAAACGAAATGAAATCCCACGTGCTCCTGTTGATTTTTAACCCTCTAGTTCCCAAAACCGCCTCTAGGCGGTCTCTATAAAAATCTAAATAAAACTACTAAAACATGATTGTATGTTGTCATCCGCACTAGCATTTCTTCCCAACGCTCGCACCCTTCATACACACACATTATTTTAATATTCGTAGCTTTCTGTCAAAGGCATTTGAAGCTCAAAGTTGAAAATTCGAGGAAAACGTGAAAAAAAAAACTATTTTGTGTTTAGTGGTAATCTTCATTAAACAAATTTTAACTGTTTTTGGAAATTTCAGTAACTAAAAAAAATATTTTTGAGTAGCCTGTTACTAGCATTTCATTTAGGCACCTGAGCGAATTTTTTTTCAGTCTCTAGTGATTACTTATCGTACCGAAACTAGTATTATGTGCAATTTTACCTGAAAAAACTTATGTTTTAAAAACTTTGGGTGAATGTTGCAGTTAGAATATGGATATTCTTATCATTTAATAATATTTAGGGGAGTCTGGGGCTAGTTGGCAGAATCTTTTTTTCTTCTTTAGTATTAGAAATATGGCGCTGTCTCTAGTTCTGCACTTCAAGTACTGTTTAATCCATTCTCCAATGTGTTTATGTTGCATTAAATTCTGTTTCGTACACGTTGTAAGTGATATTGAGTTTTCGAGCGTATTAGAGTGAAGAGCCTACTTTAGTCGTATTAGGAAGGGTGCCTCACAATTTCATTAATTACTCGGAATACAATTGATGCAATGCGTATGAATTGGCATCAATATCTTTGCTTTCTTCTTATGAACCATTATGATATCAAAAATCGCCATTTGAACCAATACGTTGAACAAATATGTCTAACGCCGCTCTAACCAACGGTTTTACATGGTTATGACGAAAATAGGCTCATTACCCTAGGAAACGTTTTTAAATTTCAGCATTTTTGTTATTTAGGGCGAGTTCAAAGCTATTCCACGAATGACTAGATTTCTCGATAGCGCGCGAAAAGAACTTTCCTTGGCCGTATATGTAATATACGTAACCTCAAGTAAAATTTGTTTTTTTTTGTTTGTTTACTTCGGAATTTCTTAAAATTAAAAAAATTCGAAAATTTAGCTTTTGAATACAAATTGTGCGCCGAAATTAAAATTCAGGAGCATTGAGGCTGAAAAATAATAACAAGTATCTTTGATTTGCAGTTTTAATCAAAAAACATCTCACGCGATCCATACTTTATCATCAAAAGTAGCCAGGTGGCATCATTGTGCGTATAGTCGTAAATTGGCGAGATTTTCGCGTCACATATTTAAAATTCTGTAATGCAGACAATAGTCTGCTCTTTTATGCAACGCATTCACTTTTACACGATCATCTTAAATTAAAAACATAAAACATGATAAGTGAAACCATCGCCAGCAGACCCTGGTCTCCCCTACTATAAATTAGAAGTCAATAATTAAACAACCAAAGCACTAGAGAAATACTCCTTACAGCTTAGGTATTTTGCGTTCTGATGGAGTCCAAAATATAAGAAACCATCTGTATTCGCTTATGTTGAAGTAACTAGAAGAAAGAAAAGTTTTTGTTTTTTATTCGCCCAGGTGCCCAACACCTCTAGGCGGTTTACTTATTTTAAGGCCTTAATGAAAAATTCATTACTTCCAAGAATTTTCAACATTATTTTCGTTTTTCTCATCACGAGGCCCACTTACAAAAGTTTTTTCAAGCCAAAAAAAAATTTGGGCACTAGAGGGTTAAATTATTCGAAGTCATTTCCCGCTAATGAGACCAGTTGACATTGATCATGTTATACATATGTATTTTGAATAAATTGATTTTTTACAGAAAATACTACAAATTTATGCAAGTTTTATTTTATTCTCGCGGAAGTCGCATTAGTGGTACACTAAACGAGCAGCCGCCGTTGCTCAAAGATGATTTCGCTAGAGTTTCTCAACGTGGTTCGCTCGGGGCACTAGCATGACTGGCGCCGGAAGGTTATTATTATGAATTAGAAATGTATGATGTAAATTTTTTAGTAATATAAAAAGCTTCCTAACTAAAATGCATTTAAACAGTGTTTTATTAAAAATGCTACTTCTGCTTTACTACAAATAATCTGTTAACTAAAATAACTTTTGCAATTGAATTGATAAGTAATACGGATTTAATTTTATCATATGCAGTCTTCAGTTACCCGACGACGCGGATCATTGTTTATTTTATAACAGCAGATAGATGGTTTTCGATAACATGTCTTCAAAATGTAGATTGAAGTATCTATAAACATTTTGTGCATAGATATTCTTATAACATGTTCTAGAGAAACACAGCACAAGTTAGTTGGTGCTTCAGGCATGTCTGACAGGTTCACAGTTTTTTGAAACTGTAATCTGTGAATATGAATGAAAAGTATGGAACGAATAAAAATACAATTAATATATTGAAAATAAATGTAGTGAACTTATGTACATATTATAAATCTGATTGAAGATAATGGTGATATATGAAGAATGTAACAAAATACTGACAATACACATCAGTTCCACACTAAATTTAGGAAGACAATGAAACTTTCGCCAGATTGTTTAGTTTTAGATGTGTATTACCTTCGGGGAACCTTCTTCGTATTTCTTGGTTATTGTATCGATGTCTGTGAATTCAAGGTTTAGGAGTTCATACATCAGATATCAGATCAGATTTTTTTTTGTTATTCGAAGTGAACCTGCAAAATGCTTTATGAAATTCTAAATCAATTTCATTTAAACAAACATGTTTTAAGTATTATTTTACTCTTTGTATGCTGTTTGTGTTTAAGTTTTGTCATAACTCTAAAAATAGTTAAAGATTTGGCCCGAAGGGTGATGTGTCATATTCCATACGACTCGCTTCGTCAAGGTCGGAAAATGTCTGTGTATGTATGTATGTATATATGTATGCTTGCACATGTACGTGTGTACATGGTGTAGAAACTGGATCGGCGTGATATCACAGTGATGCAAAACTTATTGAAATGGGTTTCAAATTACCTGAATTTAGCACTCGCTAATGACTAACCAAATTCGCTTTGGCCACTTTCGACGGCCGGTTTGTTGGACTTATTTGATTTTGATTATTTTTGCCTTCTTTTTTGTTTTTATGTTATGTTTGCCTTTTTTATACAGAAAGGTTATACCAACACACTGAAAATTGTCAACCTTATCCTAATTTTTTATCTCAAATAAGCTTTTTGGCGCAGCTATGAGCTTGCGGCGAGGGATTACCACATATCCCCTCCTCCCATTAAACCCACGAAATCTCCCCCATCATACCCTCTCAAACCGCAACCCCATCTCATCTTCTTCAGGCCAACCTCCGTTAGACCCACCCCTTCTTATTATCAGCGCCTTCACCTACCAGGCATACGGAAACAAACTGCGGTTCGGTTGTAGGTTATTCACCCCACTCACCTATCCATCCTGCATACCAAACTAAGTTAGCAGGAAGACAACATTGAACAAATGGCGATTTAGCTACATAAATATTATATTTATTTGTTTCAAGTGTTTCAGCGTCGACACGTAACTAATCAAGTTATGGCTAACGAGCCATTGTATGTAGGTGCAAAGTATATTAAGAATACTATAGACATTTCCTCATTGATATTCATACGAAGTGTATAAATATTTTGATATCGGCAGAAGTTGTATGCTGAATATGTAGTACGAATGCCAGAAAAAGGGACAAGCTAAAGTTATGTCCAGCAGGTAACATAGAAGAGGCCGCCAATCCGCGGGTACATAAATAGACTTGAGGCTGACGGGCCAACATCAAGAACCTAGAGATTTGAAATTCAGTCGGTCATGATCAAATCACTCGGATTGTTCGACCACGATGATGATGATGATAAGCATGAAACGGCTTAGGAACCATCGTGCAAAGCATTGTTATGAATTATTAAAAACCTATTTAATCCACCTAGCAGTGAGATGAGACATTTCTTACACATTTCACCATTGGATTAGTTTGCAGAGCTCACGAGAAGTAGGCACCCAATTAGAGGTGGGATGAAAACAGTTTCTAGTCTTGCACGAATAAAATCTCGAATAAACTAAATAAATTATAGAAATCAACAAAACGACCGAAATAAAAAAGTAAAGCAAAAAATGAAACAATAGGTTTTTAAATTTATAAAATGAGTAGAAAAATTAATCTTATCTTAAAATACGTTTATTTAGGCCCAAATGCTGTAGCTTAACGAGGCCGATAATTCATTTTTTTTTTATATTACATGTCACATGTTAGTGGGGGAAAGGAAAGCCGTATTTAGGGGCGGCTTGCTCCCCTCTTATGTAAGTAAAGGAAAAAGGTAGGAAGTGGGATACATATTGTGTAATTGACATCGTCGTTTGCTGATTGATCATTGTGGCGGATATGCACACTTTGTTGTAGTGTTGTAGTTTCCAGCCTGTAATCGCAGGGGCGAGGGGAGGGTCGATATTTCGGATAATTATTGGCACTCTATATCATCTGCATGTGCGGTATGTCATGATGTTCTGGATAGACGGTTATCAAGAAGAGTGTGCACCGAAGACTCGTGAAGCAATGCCATATTGTAGATACAGGGATAGGTTGGTGAGATACTACTCATTATAATTTTGATCCAAATACACGAATCAAATTAGATTAGGTTATTACATAAAAATTAAGATTATATTTAGAAATAGTTATAAGATTAATAGAATAAATTGACTCATACTAACAAATTGAATGAAATAAAAAGAATGACTGAACATGAAATGCATAAAATTAAAGATACGAATAAAATGAATCAGATAAATCAAATGAATCAAATGAATCAAATGAATCAAATGAATCAAATGAATTAAATGAATCAAATGAATCAAATGAATCGAATGAATCAAATGAATTAAATGAATCAAATAAATCAAATAAATCAAATGAAGCAAATAAAGCAAATGAATCAAATGATTCAAATGATTCAAATGATTCAAATGAATCAAATGAATCAAATGAATCAAATGAATCAAATGAATCAAATGAATCAAATGAATCAAATGAATCAAATGAATCAAATGAATCAAATGAATCAAATGAATCAAATAAATCAGATGAATCAAATGAATCAAATGAATCAAATGAATCAAATGGATCAAATGAATCAAATGATTCAAATGATTCAAATGAATCAAATGAATCAAATGAATCATATGAATCAAATAAATCAAATGAATCAAATGAATCAAATGAATCAAATGAATCAAATGAATCAAATGAATCAAATGAATCAAATGAATCAAATGAATCAAATGAATCAAATGAATCAAATGGAACAAATGAATCAAATGAATCAAATGAATCAAATGAATCAAATGAATCAAATGAATCAAATGAATCAAATGAATCATATGAATCAAATGAATCAAATGAATCAAATGAATCAAATGATTCAAATGATTCAAATGATTCAAATGATTCAAATGATTCAAATTAATCAAATTAATCAAATGAATCGAATGAATCAAATGAATCAAATGAATCAAATGAATCAAATAAAACAAATGAATCAAATGAATTAAATCAATCAAATAAATCAAATGAATCAAATGAATCAAATGAATCAAATGAATCAAATGAATCAAATGAATCAAATGAATCAAATGAATCAAATGATTCAAATGATTCAAATGATTCAAATGATTCAAATGATTCAAATGATTCAAATGATTCAAATGATTCAAATGATTCAAATGAATCAAATGAATCAAATGAATCAAATGAATCAAATGAATCAAATGAATCAAATGAATCAAATGAATCAAATGAATCAAATGAATCAAATGAATCAAATGAATCAAATGAATCAAATGAATCAAATGAATCAAATGAATCAAATGAATCAAATTAATCAAATGAATCAAATTAATCAAATGAATCAAATGAATCAAATGAATCAAATGAATCAAATAAATCAAATTAATCATATGAATCAAATGAATCACATGAATCACATGAATGAAATGAATTAAATGAATCAAATTGATTAAATTGATTTAATTCATCCAGTGAAAACAATGAATCAAATTAATGAAATGGATCAAATGAATAAAAAGAATTGATGAACAAAATGAATAAAGTAAAAAATAAATGAAATGCATAAATAAAACAAACGAATCAAATAAACAAAATGAGCTGAAGTGATAAAATGAATAAAAAGATGAAAATGAGCAGAATTAAATGCATTGACTAAAATGAAAAATTGAACAACAGTAAAAGTTTATATGTTAATATAAAGAAATAAATTGAATCAAATAAATTATTTGGATGAAATGATTAAAACTGAAAAAGTAGTCAGATTATTAAAATGAAGAAACTGAACAAAATGAATAAACTGGAAAAAATTAATAAAATGCATACAATGAAAACAATGAATGAGTAAAATGCACAAAAAGAATAAACTGATCAGAGTGAATCCAAAGAATGAAACGAATAAAATAAGTAAAATGAACGCAGATGAACAAAACGAATAAAAAGATGCGGAATGAAATAATTAATTAAAATGAAATGGTCATATATTTGAAGCCAAACACATTTTTGAATAAAGAAAATGAATAAACCGGATTGTACGAATTTGAAAACCATTGCATCAGAAAGTTTTGAAATGTTTTTGAAAATCCCATCTTCTGAGAAAAGGCTAATAAATATGCAATGGACTTTCTAGGGCTTCCATCTTTTTTTGGTTTTATTCTTTTTGTTTTCATGCTTCTTTACTTGACGAATTCAAAGTTTACTTTTTGGTCACATATTCCCGAAAAAAGATTTATGTGCAGAACAGAATTTACTGGTCCAGTATTTTAACGCGCAATTGAATATAGTAAAGTGAGACAAGGTCACATGTGCTTTCAAGCCCCTTGAACAGAGAACGACAGAGAGAGAATGCGATTCGTGAATGAGACAGGTAGATATTTCAAAGTTTTTATTTGCATTGAAGTAAATAGTGTGAAATGTCTAGGCTATGTCGATGGAATAAAAGCCGCGTATGTATTGTTTCGTTCGGAATTCTCGTGCAGGAAATATGGATAAATAAGTCCTATACAGACCAATATAGTGAAAAAGAAATGGTTCAAACTACTCAGTATATCCAAATATGGACGACAATAAGTTAGAAGACACATTGTAGTTGCATCCCCCATCGAGAGTGGGTACTTTGGGGACTTCTTTTCCTGGATCTAATTTGTGGATATTTTTGGTCTTTGATCCGTTATTTTTCATGAAAGTTCGTACCAATACAACGAATGTGCAGCTGATACAACTCATGGTTCATTCGCCTGCGCCACGTTCCGTCTTCCATCTGCACGCCACCATAGATGGTACGCAACACTTTTCGTTCGAAAACTCCAAGGGCGCGTTGGTCCTCCACGAGCATAGTCCAGGTCTCGTGGCCGTAGAGGACCACCGATCTAATCAGCGTCTTGAAGATAATCAACTTCGTGCGGCGACGAATTTTGTTCGACCGAAGCGTCCTCTGGAGTCCAAAGTAGGCACGATTTCCCGCTATGATCCGTCTCTGAATTTCTCTGCTGTTATCATTGTCGTCGGTTACCAGTGAGCCCAAATACATGAATTCGTCGACCATCTCGATTTCGTCACCGTCAATCCGAACTCGGATGGGAGGTTCACATTGTCGTCTCTAGAACCTCTTCCTCTCATGTATTTTGTCTTCAAAATCCTGGCTTCAGCTTTCAGTCTTTGAGCATATATTTAATTCAAAATTCAATAGAGATACGAATAGTTTAAATATCGCACGTGGAATGTCTCTTTTGAAAATTTCCATCGTCAAACTTTCATATTACCCAGTTAAGCCAAATATTTTTCTGATATAGCCATGAATTTCCTTAATTATAATGTAGATACAGGCTTTGAATACAATTGAATTAAAGTTGAGTTGATGTAGCAGCAGACAAAAATAGTTTTGTTTTCTCAAACCTTCGCAATTACAATTAATAAATATTTCAGATTCACAGAAGATCTTATCACACAACTTAGAAATGCATACAGAAATAGCTAGATAGATGCGATAGAAGAGAGAGAGAGAGAGAGAGAGAGAGAGAGAGAGAGAGAGAGAGAGAGAGAGATGGGGGGGGGGCGTGTGAGGAATGGCAAATGATGGTTAATGCAGTGACATTATTTTTATAGGTATATTATTATGATATATTGATTATTACATTCTTATCATAAATAATGTAAGTAGTAATTTTTGCTCCATAACCAGTATAATCTAAATCTTGCAAAAGAGCTAAATTTTCGCTAGATTTTTGGGCTTTATACATACAGTTGCTTTCGGTGACGCCACAAGTATAATTATATTAGAAATCTTTTATTTCACTACTAGGTGAATTACTTGTTGATCTGTGTATTGATATACCATCCAACATTTACCTCATGATTGAACGCAATGCCTAATCCAAGGAATAAATACTGGAACTCACTGTTTCTTTATTAACGCATTATTTTGTCTTTGAAGTGAACTTATATATTAATTTTTGAGAAATAGTTCATTTATTATAAAGGTAATTCACAAAATGTTCTCAACATCGAATTCCTTAAATCACGTAGATGTGTTTTCATACCCCGATATTCAAAATCGGTTTAGTTTTGCCCCTAAAACACCAGTAAAGCAATACTCTGTATGAAACAATCTCATTTTTAGTTAGTGGAAATTGGTAAGCGAGGACTAAAGATACAAAATGTCTAATATCTCCGCCGCTCGTGCACGGATTTAGACAATCTATAGCTTGTTAGAAAGGAATTTTCTATTGGTGTGCAGTTTGTTGGACAATATTGTATTGTTCGAAAGTTATTTGCAAAAAACCTACTGTGTTTTGACAAAATCGCCCATATCTCAGAAAGTAAACAACATATCGAAAATCAAAAATAATAGTGTCAAATGGCAACGTTAGGCCTTTCATTTGAAACTAATTTCATTAAGATCGGTTCAGCCATTGCTGAGATAATTACATGACATTTTGTACATACATACATACACACATACACACACACACAGACATTGTCTCAATTTGTCGAGCTGAGTCGATTGGTATATGAGACTCGGCCCTCAGGGCCTCGGAAAAAGTTGTCAAAGTTTGAGCGAATCCTATACATTTCTTTTGTAAGAAATGTAAAACCGTCGTCTTTACCTAATAAACCGGGCGTTACGATTTAAAGTGAAAGTATTGCAAATTTCGAGGAGCTTAGTCTTGACCAGCCACCTTAAACCTCACTTCGAATGCGTAGGCACTTCGGTCAAAACATATGATATTTCTTAGACTACCTAGTTATTTTCTGAGTCTTATTGAGAACAAAGTGTGTAGTCAGCCAGTTAATCAGTTAAAAGTGTATTTGAAAAGTTCTTTTAAAATAATTTAAACCTAGCGAATTCCTTGATTTTTTGAACATGTCAAGGTGCTCTCAGTTTGACCTAGGGTCTACTATACTTCTGTATCAATCAAAAACCTTCTGTTTGAATCACTCCAACCTACGCCCCACTGGATCACAAAATAAACTTTGAGCACCACGCCGTACAAGGTTGCCAAGCCATGAAAAGTATATTTTGGCTTTAGATGACATCTTCAGCAAAGTTTAACAAATCTGGATTATGCATCTAAACATTTTGACACCTTATATTTCAAAGGTATTCCTATTTCGAGAAATCCTTTTATTATTCAACAATAAAAAAAATTCTGCCAGGTCATATCACAGTTCAATGGTCATAGCTTTTCCAAAGACACCATGTAAATATTTATACGGGTGATTTATATATATATATATATATATATATATATATATATATATATATATATATATATATATATATATATATATATATATATATATATATATATATATATATATATATATATATATATATATATATATATATATATATATATATATATATATATATATATATATATATATATATATATATATATATATATATATATATATATATATATATATATATATATATATATATATATATATATATATATATATATATATATATATATATGGTACCAGAGCCAGCTTACAATTAATTTTTGATGGTGTCTCTTTACAACAAATTTTAATTTCTTTTATTTATTTTAGAAAGTTTACATCGGATTGCATTTTTGCAGAAAATTGTAATACTAAGAAAAGGTAAATCTTTAATTAGCAGTGCGACTTTTTTCTTAGATTGCTTATTTATTTTGAATGGTCTGTCGAATCATTTATGTTTCAAATTAATTTTTCTCTAAACTGATAAAATACTGATTTGTTACACTTTTCAAGAATATTGTCCGATGTTTATGTACAAATTATATTGTACAGTTTTTTGTGAGTGCGCCTAAATTGTATATTTTTATTCAATAAACAAATCTTATATTTTAGTAATAGTAAGCGATTCTTCGTCTGCTTTTACCCAACGGAGCTACATTACATTTCCGCAGTTAACTCCGAGTCTTGTTTAATCCATGAAATTCCTCGACCTTTTAACCATGTAGCTGCGTCTTGCGTTTCGTCATTCTCGCCATACATTACACCTCTTAGAACCTCTGCGTACTTGAGCCATTTCGCCCCGAACTCCACTCGGATATTCTCCTGCGGAAAATATCGCAAACCGTTTAGCTTCGGTTTCTGTGAGTCATTTAGCTCCTGTTGTCGTGAGCCGTTTAGCTGCTGATTCCATGAGTAATACTCCAGTTTCGAATATTTCCCAGCGATGAAACTACTCTACTCCGACTGCCAGTTCTCCGGCGACGGAACTTTCCTAGGTACCAATGGGTAAGTGATCTTCCAGCTTCGCTTCGATATACTCGATGCAAATCCAGTGGTGGAGCTAGCCCGCTCACGAGCTACCCGATAGAGTGTCGAGATCAATCCGGCGATTCCAGATGGAGCGTTGCATCCGACACATCGGCGCCTCGACGACCCACAACCGGTCTAATCTACTCCGATGGAGAGTTTCCCGAAGACGGAATTTCCGTTCCAAGTATGTTCGTCGTGAGACACCTCTTCGATAATATGGACTATTACGAAGGACAAGTTCTTTGAATCTATGGACATCGTATTCGGGTGCCATCTGCCTATTCACACACTCCGGACAAAGTGGTGATGAATAGTCTGGAGGACCCCTGCAGGCTCGAGAAAGACCGCCCGGTGTCCCAATACATGATGCATCCGTACGAATCTGTAATCCTTACCGTTGATTCCCGTAGCCGGAAAACGAAATTTTGATACCTTACCCCCCCTCCCTGTCCACCCCCTCTCCTCTGTCTCTGATACACAGATGTAGGACTTCCTGTCCTCTCGTTTTAGTTGATCAATATATAATCTCGTTAAGAAATGCCCAACAGTAGGGGAGACTGAGGAGACTTGATCCCCTTTTTTATTTTTCAGTCTAACTCCGTGGAATGATAAAAAACTATGTATTTTTTTGTAGTTTTATATTGTTTCTAGGGATGACTAATAATCATAAAAAAATACATGGAAATATTATACTGGACATGAGCTATGAGCATTTCTGGAAAACAGCAAAAAATGGAAAATTCTTAGATTAGTGGAGACTCGATCCCTAATTTGGGGACACTTGCTTCCTTTATGAAAACGTGTTTAAAAGAGCATGTAGGGTAATAAGCCTATTTTTGCCCTGTTTCTACTATCATCCTAACCATCTGAAGCCTTTGGTTAGAGCAGCGTCTGCTATCTTTGCTCAACACATTGACTTAAATGGTATTGCGATAATAGGCGTACTCGATTAGAGATTTTGCTGCGCTCAAACAGAAGATTTTCACCATTCTCAAGACAATTTTGTTATTGTATTGGCTCTTAATAAGAGGCGAATGACCTTAACGTTAAAACCTCTATAATCGAAATAAAAAATGGACCTTAATAACAAATCAAAGAAGCTGAAATAATAAAATTATTATTGTTATAATGTGGTACCCTTCTTAATAGGGCAAAAACGGGTACATTACCCCATTCAATTTTATAAATGGATTGTAGTATTGATTAAATTGTTATGATTAGATATTGTTATTTTTGTTACTACATATTACTACATATTATTATGTTATATTACATATCTCTCATCTGATTTTTTTACGAATTCCCCAAATCTCCGTGCAATTATTTGAAAGCTGTCTTTATTATGGTTGAGGAACGTCAAAGGTGGGATGAATGGTTACTACGTATACTGTAGTAAACAATTACAGTTATGTTTCTTTACGATGAAGCGTTCATTTTTGACATTTTTTTATGACAACAATGACTTCAATTGTTCTGGTGTGAATTTGGTTATTTTTAGTGGTGTGTATGAAGTATGGCGAAGGGGATCAAATCTCCACGAATTTGAAGGGATCAAGTGAACCCATAGCATCTATTTCAGCAAACTTTAGTAAAAATATAGTTGAACAAAAGAATCAGCTTAATCATAACGTATTCATATAATTGACATTCTCCTGTAATTCTGTATGCAAAAGTAGAGTATGTAGTGGGTGATTTTATCAATTTTATAAAAGTTTGAAAATTTAGAAAATAAATCTTCTTCAGTTCTTCTGAGATTTTTTTTTAAGTCGGTAAAAATTCGGTTACACAAAAGTCCAATTTCTTTTTTCTGTGTTAATGAAATTTATGTTTAGATAAAACTACGCAACTTTATAGTATATTCGATTAATGTATTCTGATCCGCCTTTGAGTTACAATGATGGGATCAAGTCTCCCCGGGGATCAAGTCTCCTCAGTCTCCCCTACCAATACTTAAAAATAACCCTTATTAATCCCCCCCTAATCTTAATAAAATTGAACTAGTTATTTCTAGTTTTAATATGTAAAATGTTAATAATCAATTGCTCCAATAATCTCCCTGCTCAAAATCCTAAAGTGCATTACTATACAAAAACACAAAAATGACCCCCTAATCCTATGAATATTATATTATCCCCTCTTGTATATGTATAGGTTAACTGTGAAATTTCTTTGGTTTCGTAACCCCCTAGTTTTAAGGAATTCAAAACGTAAAAAAAAGAAAAAAATGGCACCTTTAAGCTAACGCAAACGTGCCTTATCAAATAAACGAATTGAATAAAAAAAGTGCTGATGAATCATTTCCAAACTGATACAGCTATTTCCGCGTTGTTCTGCTCTTGTAGTCATTTTGCAAACAAGTCCACTCTAAGTCTGCTTAAATTTCGTGTATTCCTCCACTGGTATCGACGATACCGTTCTGTACGCGCCCGCGACACGAATAGCCATTAGAAGATACGTGCACGTTAGCTTTGTTTCATTCCTCTTTAAACTCAGCGCAGCAGCCCAAGCTGGAAACACCATACATCAGTATAGAGGAGGAGATACCCAATTACTTATTTACAATTATTTTTCTTATTTACAATTACAATTATTTTTCCAAAATTGACATTTTTGTATTTTTTAATAGTTCTAAGTAATTTATGCGGACTGTCATTTGAGAAATTTGAAAATTTAAATTTTTAGATTTTTTGCTATTAGCAGTAAAAGTTAACCATGTGGGTTACCCCAGTACTAGCTGGCGTCCAAAAGGGACTAGTCCCACATTGTGTTTTATGTAAATTCGAGTTTCCTCATTTTTTTCCGAGGTTTCAAGAAAAAATTGTCGATCGGTTTGCCATCAGTAAATATAATGTTGTAGCTTACATAACTCGATATAATACTGTTTTTAGTTTGATTGCATTGTTAGTTGACGTTTTGGCCCAAACAGTCGTTCCTGAAGGTGAGTGCCGCTAACATAATTGCTATGTATGGCTATTTTCTATCCAATATAGATTTCTTGCGTGAATGTATATTGTTAAACGTAATTTTTCGAAAATTCCAGTGAAAGTGTCATGTCGCTACATTGAAAGATGACCGAGCAATAAGGGATCAAGAGAAAAACGGTACATTGTGGTCGGAAAATTAAATAAAAACGTGGAATCAATTATTATCTTCCGTTATGTAGTTAAGGTGTCTTCGGAAAAGTTGGTGTATGGCACCTAACGCTTTATTTGGTTGAATCATACTAGTTCGGAATTCAGTCGCTAGGGCGTTCATCATTTTTTAATAAAGCTATAGAGAAATGCGGTGTCTTCGAGAAAATTGTAGGTTGTAGGTTCTATCATTTTCAATACATCTTTTGAATATGCAAATTTTGTAGGTCCTGTATGTTTGGAGATACAGCATGCTTTGATTGAAAAATTTATTTACAGATTATGTTTCCGAAAATGCGCCATATTTCGAAACTTGTAGGACCTACAAAGTGAGTATCTTCGAAAGATATGCTTATAAACCTGACATAAAACTTTGTTGGACACAATATTTCTATCTCGTTCCATTAAAAAAATTTAATTACAGCACCGTCGTAGCGACTGAATTCCGATCTAATATGAAATGATCAAATAAAGCGCTAGAAGCCATGAAACAACTTTGCCGAACACCATAACTCTAAAACGAAAGATCAAGAAAGGGCGTGTGAATTGTGGTTTACCCCCTTTTGGACACAAGGTACCCCCGGGATTAACCCTTCGATTTTTGAAAATGCTCGTGAATTGAAAGGTAGTTCATGTAATGGTCTTATTTTTGCTAGACAACATAAACCAATGAATTTCTAATAAAATCGTGTATTTTAACAATAAAAACAACGTTAATTTGGAAATGCGGAAGCTTTTAGCCCCTTTTGGACGCCAGCCATTGAATTGATACTGAGACTTTCACAATTTAAAAAACACACATTCAAAAAAAAATCACCCAGAATTTCAATATAAAATGACTAATGGAAAAATAGTTTCAGCTATTTCAAAATGATGCCATTTGATTCCGTATACCCTTTATCTCAACTCTTCCGAGCAGTTCCAGTGTTAACACCCCGCTATACATTATATTCCACAGTTGGGTCGAGTATGGCGGCCCGAGGTACTCCCGCTAATCGACCTCTCGAAGCTTCGCTGATGCCTTCGGGACTGTCAAATTTAACCGTCTAGTTACCCCTTAAAAATACCAAAAATACTTTCCATGTTTCATCGAACGAATAATCTCTATGGAGCTGAGTCTATCCGAAATGAATAAGGAATGGTTCGTGGATAAAGTGTCAATAATCCCTACGCTTTCGTCGCACCTCTTTATTTGCTCACGAGTTTTCCGCAGCTCCGGAGCCTCATTTGATCCGTGAACCATTTAATTCTCGACTCATCCTTTTCGTCTCATAGCTGCTGATTCCATTTAACTCCTGTTTATGTGTGACTTGCAGCTCTCGGCAGTGAACTCACTCTACTCCGACTGAAAATTCCCTGAGGCTGAATTTCTCTCGTTATTTTCTTCCTCCAACTCCTTGCTCTTCTTTGAATACTATTGCTCTTAATATTGAAAAATATGTCACCACCTTGCTTGGCTTGATGCAGTCGGATAGTCCACGCACGGTGGTGAGTCACCCTACAGTGAATTCCCCGGCGGTAGATATCTCCCGATACCAATTTTCGTTTCCGTGAACCATTTAGCTCCCCGCTTCTTCTTGATCTACTGGATATAGTCCCGGCGGTGGACCTTGCGTACTCAACGGGCCAGTCAGTAGGTGCCGCTTGTGCTTGTCAACGTCGTCCGGTTTCGCTTTGAGTTCAGTGTAGCAGCCTAGACCGGTTCGCCTGGAGCCGTCTTGCTCCGACGTTTGGCATGATCCCTGCCAGTACGTTAGTTGTTCTCGCTGCCTTCTCGCATACAAAGTAAACATGGATGGTTTAGTTGAACCGATCGTCGACTACCACACCTAGGTGATTTAGCGCGCGCATCGATGGTATTGAGTGTCCGCCGACGCTGATCACGACACTTTGATTTTTTCCGGCAGCACTACCTCCGTCTTGTGGTGAGTCACCTGCAACTTGACATCAACCATCCAGATTTCCAGGACGCCTATTGTCTCTACCGTCAACATCTCCACCTCCTACAGGGTCTCGACGGTTATTGTCAGGCCAACGTAATCTGCAAAGCCGACGATCTAAATTCGCCTGGGCAGTTCCAGTGTTAATATTCCGTTGTACATTATATTCCAGAGCGTGGGACAAGTTCCCTGCGGATTATCACCGTGGTCCTAATCGACCTATGGCCCATGTTCGTTTTTCTTAGAGCAATACTCGGTTCTGAAAGTAACTTTTCAGAACCATGCCCAGATAGTCCAGCTGACACTTCTGAACGCGTTCTTCACGTCGATCGTTAACACGGAACAATAGCGTTTCCCCTTCTCGTTTGCTTCGGTGCTTTCTCCGCACTCACGATGACTGTGTCGATGGCGTCCACCGTCGATATCCCTTTCCGGAATCCGAACTGCCTCTGCTATAGTACATTCTCACTTTCAGCGTAGGTCGTCAGCCTGTTCAGGATGACCCTTTCCAGAAGTATACCAAGGCATCCAGAAGGCATGTTGGCTGATACAATGCTGAATCTCCTTGTGTAGGCATGTAGGCTGATACGATGCTGAATCCCTGGTTTTGCAGCAACGCTAGCTTCTGGATCTTCTATCTATCCGCGAAGTAGCCATCGTCCAGGCATTTCTGTAGGACTATCCTGAACTTGTTCGGAAACGCCAGCATCGCGGTCTTCAGTGCCACGTTGGGGATACCGTTTTCGTAACGGGAGCATTCTTCACATTCAGCCCTTTTGTCACTATAATGAGCTCGTCGTGGGAGACTCGATTGTCACCAGATTATCCACTGTTTACATCAACGGCAGCACTAAGGATGCTGAGCCTTTCGTTCTACCAATACACTCGTTGGATTCTCGACCGCCAGGGCTTCCAACATGCTGAAACCTCTTGCGTGGGTCAGTCTGCTACCCCACTCCACGGCCCAATCGTTAAAGTATACTAACAACTGGCGTTCGTTCGACTAACGAGTCGGTTAGTGCGTCCAGTATCTGATTGTACTGTTCTAGTGTCCATCTCGGAGGAGCATAGCAGCTACAGACGAATACACCGATGATCCTGACGATCACAAAGCCTTCTTGTGTGTTATCCATCATCTCTTGGACAGGGAAACCACCCATTACTCGAATTGCAGCCATCTCTGCACTATCCACCACCCAGTTACCGTTATCGGGAGGAACACGATACACCTCTGAAATAATTGCAACGTCGCCCTTCGTTTCTGTTGTTGACTGACACAACAGTTGCTGTGCTATTTCGCAATGATTGAGAGCCTTCGCCTTTTTGTGCTCTGGACATAAGAAGCATCATTCGTGTAGAGCAAGCACTTCGGTTGCTTTGTGCAGTCACTAGCAATGTGTCTCTTCTCCCCACATTTTCTGCACAGATCAGTTGTGTCCTCTACAGTTTCTCGTCTGATGGTCGAAACACACCTGAAACACCTTTCCATTTGATTAGTGGCTCTAGGTATCAATTGTAATTAGTATACCGACCATCCGACTTTGATCTTACCGGTCGACATAAGCTGGTTGTCTGTAGCTGGCGGTAAGTGTATCGCTGCTGTCTGTGTACCACTATATGCCTTCCTCAACCTGATTGGCATCTGCTATTTGTCACGTTACATTGCTCTAATAGCGCGCTTCTCACTTCGTCTTCCGTTGTGATCTCGTCCAGATTTCTGCATTCGACCACCGCTTCTTGAACTAAAGCTCTCACATTTGCTTCTCCTTCCACCGCTTCTGCCACAAGTTCCAGATAGGTCGAGCTCTTGATTAATTGATTCCTCTTCAGCTCAAACAGTATCTCGCCTTTCTGAGTGCGCCTGGTTCTTACTACATTGTCCTCCAGCTCCTTCAGCTTGGGACCCTTTCTCACCCTTTTTGAGGATCGCAGCGTATGTCACACCGTCATTTGCTTTGACGACTAGAGCATCTCTCATACACCTCTCCTGGTGCGGCCGATGGTCTTCTTTCTTCTTTTTATCCATTTCTTATTGTTTTTCCTCCTCTCTTCTACGGTTTCTACGATTTGCCATCTACTCTCAATTTGTCGGCTGTTTCACTATCTTTTGCCAACCTTGCTCTTTTCACAGAAAGGGAATACCGGTCAACCTTCGGCGTCTCATAGGCTTTACTTCACTATCTCCGTGGTCATCGTTCTCTTTTCAGCGTTTTCAGTACTCTCCAGTAACCGCATTGGTTCGCTACTGCTACGGCAGATTTGATGCTAATCACTTGATCCCCGATCTGTCTGTCACGTCACCCCTGCTTTTCGCGCATTTGTAGACTTTTATGATTTTTGCTCAGTGTCGTCACTTTAGGCTGGTCTTTTTGGGTAACACGCCTGGAACCTTAGCTTTCTTTGGAGACCTATTGCTTTGTCACAGCTCGTGCTTGGTATGGCCTCCCTGGGCTGCTCTCACTGCTGTTGCGGTTGCATATGCTGTTGCCCTTGGTCGTTTTGCTGGGTCGGCGGCCTCGCTAGTCCATTTTTGGTGAACGGGTTCACCACACTTGCTTAGTTAGTTTTTTTTAAATTTTTGTTGTTTTGTCTACTTCCATGCTCTTTGGGTCACAACTTCAAGCCGCGATCTACGCCCGCAATAAGTAGTCGCCTAGTATGATTTCATAGTTAATTTTGCGAACAGTGATGTCGCATGTAAAGGTTGATGCGGTCTTTCATGGGGTACCGCGTTCAAAGCCGGATCGGCGCTAGTCAGGAACGTTCACCTGAGCCTACTTCCATCGGGTTTCGAGCGTACTTGGAGACCTGCCAAAGTTTCAACAGGACGGGGTGTAGCTAGTAGCATTAGCTCACATGCCGTTTCGGGAAAGTGTATCCATCCGAGGGTAAAAGAATGGCTGTCGTTTGTCGGTCAATTTCGATTAAATCGTCATTCTCAGCCATGTTGTGCCGACAGTGTGAAAAAAATAGGATCTTACTGGTATCGACTATAATGTGCCGGTTAGCACTCCAGTTGGATTATTTATGATAAAATCAATAGCGGAAGAGACGCCGCTTCGACGGAGCTGCTTTCGGATTTATTTGGCTTTTCACAGAGGTTCTGCTGAGCCCAACATTGCTTACCCCATTATGTTCTAACAAGACTCCCCAACTCGCAATAAATCCCAGGGGTGGGGGTCGTGATGCCCTGAACTCTTGTCCTGAACTCCTGCTGCCCATGTGTATGTATGTGTGCATGTTTCTAAAATGTTACTCATTTTTCTTAAAGATGGCTGGACCGATTTGCTCAATCTAGACCTGCGCGCCGCCGCGCCACGCCGCCGCCGCCGGTAAATTTCAACAAACGCCGACGCCGAGAGGTAGACCGGCGGCGCGCCGCCGACGCTTTTTTCTCACGCCGACAATTCGCGAACTCGAAAATCATTGACTCATAATTTCATCCACAAATCTATGAACACTGTCTATGGTCCGAATATACGACGTTAACTGATTCATGATTTATCACATTGATCTTTATTTGGTACCGTAAACCGGGGTGACATTGATCACTTTTCGAAGTAATCATTCCATATTTTTAGACGCAACACATTTTTTTTCAAGTTTAATATTCTTAAACCATGTACTGATGTAAGGAAAACAAGATTGGATAGTTTTACCTAAAATTGTCCGCTTACAGGTATTTTTCCAAAAATGATTTCAAGTTGATGTCCGTTTTCGTATTCCGGGGTGACTTTGATAACCTGCATGTTCACCCACATTAAGTTATTGATATCAATGTTTTTCATGCAAATGTTTGTTTAAACTAATTCTGGAAAGATACTCATTGTTAAATAGATGTTAATTGGTATTATACAAAGTATTCAATGTACTGTAAAATTCGAGTAACCAAAATTCGTATAATTTGTGTCCAACTACAATAAAAGATTCTGAAAACCTTTAAAACTGCTAAAATTGTTTTATTTCAGTGCTTTATCAATGTACAAAATGTTTCATCCATTTTAACACGATAGAATATTGAACAATAAAAAAGGTTGCGAGTTTTAGCTTAAAAATTTTGAAATAATTGCCAACTAGTTTCACAAAAAATTGCATTTAAAATAAACAAACTCTTAAAAGTAAATTTGGTGCATCCCACTCTAAAGGAAAATAAAATCTCGCTTGTAATTTATTACTCTTGCTCAAATCTGAGATTTATTTGTTTTATAAAAAATCGACACATTAGGAAGCTTCGTAAAAATAAGGTAAAGTCAAAATTCGGTTTAATGTAGTTTTTGTACCCAGAAACCGAACAAAATACTTAAAAAGTATAACAAACCAGTATTTCATAAGTTTAGAGTAAAAATCATTTCAAACTAAAATGATTCGGTAGACTATTCCGGTTTAATAAGCGATCTACAAAAAAAGTTTCGAGTGATCAAAGTCACCCCGATGATCAAAGTCACCCCGGTTTACGGTATTAGTGGTTGTGAATTAGATCACAAAATTAACAAAGTCTTGATATTTTCTCGAAAATCATTACACGATATTCGGAATATAATTCATGGAGCCATTCTTGCTTCGTCAACTGGTTATGATTGCGAGCATATAAGTTACAATTCACCATTCGTGGAATGGTCCACAAATTCTAAAAAAAATACTTCCACTTTCAAGATATGGTTGATTCCTAATATGTTAGACACGATTCACCAGTGGAGCTCGGCTTCAAGGAACTCTGACTATTATTTATGAACTATTCACTTTACTCTTTGGTTTTGAAATTTCTATGTGAGCTATTGTGTACAACTACTAGCAACCAGTCTCAAAAGCGCGAGAATTATATACAAGGAAACTACTAGGACCTGTAACCCTGTTATTCTTTTGTTAAGATTCAGTGTAATGTTCGAAATTAAATGAAACTGTGCTGAGCACCAAAAATACATTACCTAGCTACAATTCATGTCCGTGAAATAATTAAGAAAACTATAAGACACGTGACTCTGTGTAAAAAATCCGATGGTAAGCTCAAGACTAAAATATCACGATAACACGACGAGAATTTACGAAAATCGTTGCGCATCCTAGGGACAGATCACTCTAGAAATGTATAACAAATTTGTATCAAATTAGAAATAATGCAATTAATTTCCATTTTTGCATCAACTTTGCACTCCCTCGCAGAAAAGTTTGTTTAACAAACGTCCTACGCTGATTCACTTTGTTCGACGTTTTGTTGAACGTAGGGCTAATTTTTTGTAGGGTTTTGACGTCTTACATGCAACACAAAATACATTATCAATTTCTATTTTGATGGAAAGAAATGCATTTAATTTAGCTGATTTTTAAAAATGTGATCTGCCCCTAGTGCATATCGTTCAATTCTGGACTTTTTTAGTCAATAAAGTTAATATAAATCAATATATCATCAAGTTATGAACTAGAATCATAAAAATATTAAACATATTCAGATACAACCACCTACTAAACATTTGAGTATAATGGATTATTTTTTTTGCGTGAACTAATTTTGTAAAAACACAAAAATTATTTTCAATACGAGGTTTATTTATTATTGATTGAATCGTGACTTATTTTGATTTTTTTCCTTAAGAACAGTTTTCGCACGTTGGTGCACTGATGTGGCGATGTAGAGGATAAGATTTCTGGTCTCATAAATTATTCATCGTGTGATCTAGCCCCACTCAGGAAAGATTTTCAGTGTCAGTTGCATCAGCCCGGTATCACAGACAAATAGGTCGTAACACGAGATGAATTTTCCTCACTCGTAGGAAAAACGGTCGATTTAATTACAAAAATGCGCCATATCAGCGAGCGTGGCGTTAGTGAAAAGATTTTGACACAGAGCTAAATGCGTTACTTAGTTTCTGCACCCACCCGAAAACGTTACCGTCTTTTTAATTTCATGCAAACCAAAACAAATAAAATGGGCTGGAAATGTGAAACTCATTCTTGTTGAAGTGCATAAGGCGGGAGTTGTTTACAACCACTTCTTAAGTTACAACACGATGCCGATCTGTGAGTAAGCACATAATAGGATGTTAGTACTTTGATTGATTCGGTGTATCGAATCTAACTAGATGTATGCAATGGATTAGAACTTGTTGGTCCCCGGAACAGCTGGAGAAATTGGCGGGGTGCAGGTGCTACGAAAACTAGAGATATGCTCAGACCATTTTCAATCAGGCTTGTGTTTAGTGATCAGTTTCAACCCAACAGGAGCTAAAACATTAAGTCGTGGAATTATGAATGATAGTAACTGTATATTTAGGTTTCGCAGGGTGTAGATCTGTATGATTCCAGCACATCGAGCATACTTTGCATTCAAGATAGAAGCAAATTTTACGTTGGTTTTTGTTAATGTAGTGTCATGGAATCGTATATGCTTTATCATCGCGGCGATTTTGTACTTACAAGAAGTAAAAGTAAACGCCAGCCTGGAAAATGAAGAAATCTCAGTAAAGTTCAGCCGGAATTGAACTGGAAATCTGGCTGGTTCCAGTTCGTACACGGGATCCAGTGGCACAACCGATTCTAACTACAATCGGTTGTGTCACTGGAGCAGGAATACGAACTGGAACCAGCCAGAATCCCGGTTCATTTCCGGTTGAGCTTAAATGGGATGTCTTGAAAGGTGTCCTTACACGATTATTAAAAGTGACATTTCTGCGCAGTAATGCTATTAATAACGCATCGTGTTAGGGTACCTGATATATGCGGGATTCTAAAAGAGCGACGGTAAAGAAGACTAAATAGAAACAAAAAACAATGAAACGACAACAAGGATTAATTTCCTCAAACAAAACAAAAACTGTTTCACCGTTGCTTAATTTCCCAAATATAGAACAATAAATAATAATTCATTCTTCAAATTTGTCCATTGCAATCATTATTTCATGTGAAGTCGTAGTATGTAACCTCGACAATTTTTCTATTTCGTTCTTCAAATTTAACAACTAAAAATAGTTCCACCTTTCATTTATTATCTTGCATTTCGCAAGCAGGGTGGGCACTATTAGAGCTTCAGTTTAAAAAAAAATGATGTGGTTGCGAGAATTACATTTTGTGCAATGTATTCAACAGATGTCGCTAGTACATTGTGGGCTATGATTTTTGACATTGAAAATGTCTTACTGCACTATCTGGGGCAGGGTGTCATTCTAAAATCTAAAATCAAACGATGTCACGTTTTTGCGTCACTATTTTGAACGCTAATATCTTTCTAATTTATGAATGGATTTCCGTCTGGTTATCACCAAACAATTCGGAATTAACTGAAATTATGTTTTATTGCTATAGTGTTTTTGTATTTCAATAGCACGCTATCGAAAAACAAGCAAAAATGAACAGATCTCGAAAATGTGAAAATTCCCATACATCAGTCAAACTATCCCTGGCAGCGCCGTCGATAGGGAGCAGCTTAGTGATTCAAACGAGCACGAAAAGTTATAAATAAATGTGCCGCGTGACTGTTTGAATCAGTTGTTGCTGTTTTGCCAGACAAGTGACATCGTGCCTATAGCGACTCGTACGACATATTGGAGCACCCAGCACACTACGCTTCTATGAATGACGTCATCCTCGACTATTTAAAGAATTTCATTCCTTGAGCGACTTCATTCTCCCTTCGAACGTCGGGCCGTAAAGAACAGCAGTAGCAGTCATACATGTTGACAATGCGCTGCGATGAGTGCTGCATTTGATCACTGCTACCGCTGGGGGTGATCCGATATAAATAGCGCGCGGCTGGAAGAGTTGGCAAACCTCAGTTAAAGCTGAATAATTGTTCCATTCTGCATGTTATTATTGTTAAATTAAAAGTCCTTTTAAAGGCTATAACAAATTGGAATATTTCCAATCATTGACAGCGATAATCCAATTGCGCAGTTTATATTCGTTATTTGTATGTATAATCGTACGCCTTTGAGTATAGACGTGTTTTTCCGGTCCGCAGTTAATTGTTATTTATTTATCTTTCTACCGCCGCGCGTGTGTTCAATCCTATTAAACAACGGTTATCATAATGAGCTGCAGTGTGACATCTTGTAATATCAGCGATGATCGTTTCTTGTGGCAGTGTGAATTCTGCAGAAAATGTTATCATGCAGCTTGTGTAGGAGTCCAGCGAAATCAAGAAGAATTTATCTCGCACTTCATGATTCCCCTGTGTGCAGATTGCCAGCATAATCTAAAGGTAGGCATAGACACACGAAAAGTGCTGTACCAACAGGAAAAATTATTTGAATCTATAACTACGCAAACGGACTGCAACTTACAAATAGCAGCCGACATAAAAAAGTTCAATTCAATTGTTGACTTATTCGAAAATGTTGAGCTGCAGCTTAAAGAATCAGTGGCGAATGTGAACATAAACACATCGTCGCAAGTGGCAAATGCTGTATCGGCACTATCGCAGGCCATTGACAGTAATTCTTTTAATAAGGCCGATGAGCTGGTCACGCTGAAAAACCATATCACATCACTATTCAACATATCTATGGGATCCACAAAAAAACACATTGAAGAGTATGTAAATGATCTCACTGCCGATTTGACCAGAGAATTGAAAAAAATCTGCAGCGAAGTTCAGAACTTGAGCACCCTTACCATAGATATGGCAGCTCATTGTAATGAACACTACCTGAGTGAATCGCGTCCTACACGTGAAGTTTTAGACGAAATGAAAATTATAACAAATTCAGTTGGCAGTGACATTCTCAAAGAAGTACAATCTCTTGCCGGCTCAATTAACACTTTGGATAGCAGTATACGCGATGCTTGTTTGCCACCAGCGGGCCCCAGCTTGATGGACGAATTAAATGCCCAATAAACAAAATCGGGTGACTCAGGTCACCGTTCCACTGCCGAAGCCACTGAAGGGTGGCGCTTTTTGGGTTCGAAGAAAGTGTGGCGCTCTGACTGGACGGAGTACGACACACGTAATCAGCGTAGAATTCAACAGCAAAAGATGAAAGATAGGGCGATGACACGAAGAAAAGCTAATAAAAAGCAGTTGCATCGGGTAATAAATGATCGCAATAAAAACAGACACCAACGTAGCCGTAATACTAATGAGACAAATAAACATCAGATATCCAGAAGCAGTTATTATAACTATAACCTCAATGACAACAACAATAGCAACAACAATAGCAACAATAATCGTAACAACAATCGCAACAACAATAGCAGCAATAATCGCAACAACAACAACAATACGCAATGCGGTCGTCCAACAGCTGGCAACTCTCTTCCCCGGGATAAGGATCTACTTGCGGCGGCAAGGGTGCAATTCTCTAGGCCTCCGTTTGAAAATCAGCGTGGTATCAGGTTTCAACGTGGTGAAACACTGAATCCATACCCGGTTGTACATCAATTTAACTCAACTTTCGCACCAGATAGGTTTGTAACCCCCGTCCTGACGAATTCCTTTTCTCAGCGCTGTTCAGCTTGTTCCTGTGAGCATTCGTGTTTTCGTCCAACCTAACGCACTCTTCAGAGGCAGACCATGACGAACCGGTTACGGATGAAAACGGATCAATAGTTTTGCATGATATTTCTAAGTATGACAAATTGCCATTAACTTTATCAGAAACGCTTTCAGAAACTTTGATATATTGTCAAAATTTTAATCGTATGCAGAGCGCATCTAAAATGAGCAAAATCTATAGTAATGTATTGAGCTCCTCTTATTCTGTTATTTTAGGCACTGAAACAAGTTGGAACGATACCATAAAAAGTGAGGAAATTTTTGGTAGTGGCTTTAACGTATTCAGAGACGACCGAAATCTTTTAGAATCTCAAAAGAAGTCTGGTGGAGGAGTTCTTATAGGCGTTTCGGCTCAATTTAATTCTGAAATTCTTCCCACAGTGAAGTTTAAAGAATTTGAACATGTGTGGGTTAAAGCGAACATTTCAGGTGAAATACATGTTTTTGCCTCTGTATATTTCCCACCAGAGCATGCTAATATATCATCGTATGAAGCCTTTTTCAAAATTGCTGAACAAATTTTATTTGAACTTCCGGTCGAGGTCAAAGTTCACATTTACGGAGACTTTAACCAGCGCAATGCCGATTTTATTGCGGATTCTGAAAATGAAAATATTCTAATCCCAGTCGTAGGAGAAAACAAAACATTGAATTTCATCTTCGACAAAACTGCTAGCATAGGATTAAATCAAATAAATCATGTAAAAAATCAACAGAATTGCTATCTTGACCTTTTATTTACAAACACTCAGGATGATTTCTGTGTATCTGAATCTTTGGCTCCTTTGTGGAAAAATGAAGCTTTTCATACTGCTATTGAATTTTCTTTGTTCATCCATAAAAATCAAGAACCCAACGTCTATGACTTTGAGGAAGTCTTTGAATACCATAAAGCTAATTATGACAATATCAGACGGAAGGTAGGTAATGTCGACTGGCAAAATACTCTTAGGAATGAAGCGAATATTGAAACCGCCCTGGACGTATTTTACAAAATAATTTTCGAAATTATTCATGAAGAGGTGCCCATTAAGAAGAAAAGACGACACGGTAGCTCGAAGCATCCTATTTGGTACAATAGGCAAATTAAAAATCTGAAAAATAGGAAACAAAAAGCCCACAAGCTATACAAGAAAAATCAAAATAACGAGCACTTGGAACAATATCTCGACATTTGCGATAAACTAAATATTGCCATAGATTCTGCACTTGCGGATTACAACTCCAAAACTGAACAGCAGATTAAATCCAGTCCAAAGAATTTTTTTAACTACGTCAAAACTAAATTAAAATCAGACAATTTCCCATCAACAATGCACTTGGATGACAACGTACATAATAGCCCGAAAGAAATCTGCAACCTATTTGCAACATTCTTCCAAGAAATATATACAACTTTTTCTGAACAAGACCGCGATCGCGATTATTTTGCTTTTCTTCCAGATTTTCCTATGGATATTGGTGTCAGTCATGTCATAGTGGAGGACATTTTCAATGCTCTAAACCATTTGGATTCATCAAAAGGTGCTGGCCCTGATGGAATTCCACCATTATTTATGAAAAACCTAGCAACCGAGCTTACAACTCCATTGTTCTGGCTCTTTAATATGTCTTTACAATCTGGAGAGTTCCCCAAAACATGGAAGAGTTCTTTCTTAGTACCTATATATAAATCTGGGAAAAAATCTGACGTTCGCAATTATCGTGGAATAGCCATAATCTCATTCGTAACCCAACTTTGTACCGGGAAACAAGTGCTTTTTGTTCTCTCCGGTGTGGTTTAGTTTTTTCGGTAGTACGAAGGTGCTTGCTGTGGCAGAGGTTGCAGTAAAGCATTAGTAATAAACAGTCCCGCGAGTGATAATTATTACCTGCGATATCGGTGCAGTGAAGTTACTAAACAGTTTTCTTGCCCGAAAGACGGCTTTGTTTAGACGAGCTATATCAGCTCTATTGTGTGAAGGTCACGCGGGTGACGGATAAAACAAACGAAGGATCAATTCACCTACCAGCTCGTCAGGAACCAACTGGTGAAGTGTTTTGTTTTTTTACTTTTCTTATCGATTTTTTTTTCTTTTTATTGCTTTTGATTTTTTATTTTGATTTAAGTTAAACAGTGCGGTCGAGCGTGTTGCTCCCGCAACAAAATGGAACAAACAGAAGGATCACCCTCCGAAGACGAATATTATGGGGAAGAAGAACATATATCTGATACTGAGACAGATAATGTTATGGTCGATCCACTTCCCCCCAATGTCTCACAGCCCCCCCGAGTCAAGGTTTACCAGGATGGATCCGCTGGTCCTTGGGTGGTATACTTTCGGCCCAAAAATAAACCGTTAAACAGCATAACTGTTGCACGGGAGCTGACAAAACGTTACTCGGCCGTAACCGAGATTAAAAAGGTTCAGTCAGACAAACTGCGCGTAGTCGTTACTGACTTGAAACAGGCCAATGATATCGTTAGCAATAGCCTCTTTACGCTGGAGTATCGCGTCTACATCCCTTCTCGTGATGTGGAGATCGACGGTGTGGTAAGTGATGCGGGTCTAACTGTCGATGATCTGATGAATGATGGGGCTGGCCGCTTTAAGGACCCTAACCTTCAATCAGTTAAGATTTTGGAGTGCAAGCAATTGCACTCAAAGTCCATCGAAGATGGTAATTACTATCCATCAGACTCGTTTCGCGTAACCTTCGCCGGATCTGCACTTCCGAGCTACGTTGAAGTGGGAGGAGCTCGTCTACCTGTACGCCTGTTTGTACCGCGGGTCATGAATTGTTCCAATTGCAAGCAGCTAGGTCACACGGCCACCTACTGTAGCAACAAGCAACGGTGCGGTAAATGTGGGGAACGCCATGCGGATGATACTTGCAGTAGGCCCGCTGAGAAGTGTGTTTACTGTGGGGAGAATCCGCATGCACTTTTGACATGCCCAACGTACAAACTTCGCGCGGATAAACTGAAGCGATCCGCCAAAGATCGCTCCAGACGCTCTTACGCAGAAATGCTTAAAAGAGCTGTTCCACTTATCTCCGAAAACCCATTCGCTCTCTTGCCAACTGACGATAATGCCTCTAACGACCCTTGCGAGGGGCATTCTTTGGCTCCGCTTGGAAACTCTAGGAAAAGACCTAATCAAAACTCACCTGAACTTCCTCGTAAGGGTCCTAGGTTGTCCCAAACAAGGGTACAAAATAAAAATAATTCATCAACTGGAAGTGCTGGTACAAATCCGAAGATAATACCTCCTGGTTTTGGGAAATTGAGATACAACCAGGAGTTCCCAGCACTCCCCGGGGCACCAAAAATCCCAAGTGCTCCAATTTTACAGTCAGAAACTCACCCTAAAACGGGATTCCTTAAATTTTCTGACATTGTGGACTGGATATTCACAGCTTTCAACATTACCGATCCTATGAAAAGCTTGCTGGTTGCTATTCTACCAACAGTAAGAACATTTTTAAAACAGTTGACTGAACAATGGCCCCTCCTTACAGCGATCGTATCCTTCGATGGCTAACTTATTAGACGGAATCAGGGATCTGATCACTGTTTTACAGTGGAACTGCAGAAGTATTATCCCCAAAATCGATTCATTAAAACACTTGCTAAATTACAATCATTGTGATGCATTTTCCCTATGTGAAACATGGCTAACTTCTAATATAAACCTCAACTTCCACGATTTTAACATTATCCGCTTGGATCGAGAAGACTCATATGGGGGGGTACTTTTAGGGATCAAAAAGTGCTACTCCTTCAATCGAATCAACCTCCCTTCGACGCCAGGCATTGAAGTTGTCGCTTGTCAAACAACAATCAAAGGCAAAGATCTTTGCATTGCTTCTATTTACATTCCTCCTAGGGCCATGATGGGATATCGAAGATTCTCCAACGTGATTGAACACCTTCCCTCGCCCCTCCTGCTTCTTGGAGACTTTAACTCTCACGGTACGGGGTGGGGCTGTCTATACGACGATAATCGATCTTCGACAATTCAAGACCTTTGTGACAACTTCAATATGACAATTCTGAACACAGGGGAAATGACACGGATCCCTAGACCACCTGCGCAAGCAAGTGCACTGGACATATCTTTATGCTCGACATCACTACGGTTAGATTGCAAGTGGAAGGTAATATCTGATCCCCACGGTAGTGACCACTTACCAATTGTAATTGCAATCACCACTGGTTCAAGACCATCGGCACCAATCAATGTTCCCTATGACCTCACACGAAACATTGATTGGAAGAGCTACGCTGCTGCGATATCCAAAACTATCGATTCAACACAGGTACTTCCCCCGGAGGAAGAATATAAGTTTTTGTCCAACTCGATTCTCGATAGCGCGATTCAAACTCAGACGAAACGAGTACCCGACGTGAACACCCAAAAACGTTCTCCCAACCCGTGGTGGGACAAAGAGTGCTCAAACGTGTACGCGGAGAAAGCTGCCGCGTATAAAACCTTCCGGAACGACGGGTTAGTTGCTAGTTATCGAGTGTACGCGATATTAGAAAAGCGAATGAAAAATTTAATGAAAGCTAAGAAACGCAGTTACTGGCGCCGGTTTGTCGACGGGTTAACAAGAGAAACATCGATGAGCACTCTTTGGGGCACGGCCCGACGTATGCGAAACCGAAACAGTACTAACGAGAGCGTGGAATATTCAAACCGTTGGATATTCGATTTCGCCAAGAAGGTTTGTCCGGATTCCGCCCCGGCACAGAAAATCTACCGCGCCGCGTCGCCTTACAATACCGCGAACGAAACACCGTTTACGATGGTGGAGTTCTCACTTGCTCTCTTATCATGTAACAATAACGCCCCGGGGCCAGACAGAATCAAATTCAACTTGTTGAAGAATCTGCCAGACTCTGCCAAAAGACGCTTGTTGAATTTATTTAATAGGTTTCTTGAGGGTAACATTGTCCCACATGACTGGAGACAGGTGAGGGTCATCGCCATCCAAAAACCAGGAAAACCAGCCTCCGACCACAATTCGTATCGTCCGATTGCAATGCTGTCCTGTATCCGGAAGTTATTCGAAAAAATGATCTTGTTTCGCCTCGATAATTGGGTCGAAACAAATGGCTTACTGTCAGATACACAATTTGGCTTCCGCAAAGGCAAAGGGACGAACGATTGCCTTGCGTTGCTTTCAACAGAAATTCAAATGGCATATGCTAACAAAGAGCAGATGGCATCAGTATTCTTGGATATTAAGGGGGCTTTCGATTCAGTTTCGATCAACATTCTTTATGAGAAGTTGCACCAGCATGGTCTTTCGCCAATTTTAAATAACTTTTTGCTAAACCTGTTGTCTGAAAAACAAATGCATTTCTCGCATGGCGATTTATCGACATCACGATTTAGCTACATGGGCCTTCCCCAGGGCTCATGTCTAAGCCCTCTCCTCTACAATTTTTACGTGAATGACATTGACGAATGTCTTGTCAATTCCTGCACGCTAAGGCAGCTTGCAGATGACGGTGTGGTCTCTATTACAGGTCCTAAAGCCGTCGACTTGCAAGGACCACTGCAAGATACCTTGGACAATTTGTCTGCTTGGGCTCTCCAGCTGGGTATCGAGTTCTCCACGGAGAAAACTGAGCTAGTCGTATTTTCTAGAAAGCGTGAACCAGCGCAACTACAGTTTCAATTAATGGATCAAACTATTGCTCAGGCTTCAACATTCAAATATCTCGGGGTATGGTTCGACTCTAAAGGTACCTGGGGATGTCACATTAGGTATCTGAAACAGAAGTGCCAACAAAGGATCAACTTTTTCCGTACAATAACTGGAACATGGTGGGGTGCCCATCCAGGAGACCTAATCAGGCTGTACCAAACAACGATATTATCAGTGTTGGAGTACGGATGTTTCTGCTTTCGCTCCGCTGCGAACATACATTTCATCAAACTGGAGCGAATCCAGTATCGTTGCTTGCGTATTGCCTTGGGTTGCATGCACTCGACCCATACGATGAGTCTCGAAGTGCTGACGGGCGTTCTTCCTCTGAAAAATCGATTTTGGGACCTCTCATATCGATTACTCATTCGATGCGATATTCTGAACCCATTGGTGATTGCAAATTGCGAAAGGCTTGTCGAGCTTAATTCTCAGACCCGATTCATGTCCTTGTACTTCGATTACATGGCACAGAACATCAATTCATCTACGTATAACGTCAACCGTGCTCATCTCTTAGATACTTCTGATCACACTGTATTTTTCGATACATCCATGAAGGAAGAGATTTGTGGAATTCCGGATCATATTCGCCCACAAGTGGTCCCAAATATTTTCTATAACAAATACCATCAAGTCGACTGCGCCAAAATGTTCTACACTGACGGATCAATTCTCAACGGGTCCACAGGCTTCGGTATCTTCAACGAAAATCTTGCTGCCTCATTCAAACTCAATGATCCTGCTTCAATTTACGTCGCAGAATTAGCTGCCATTCAGTATACTCTCGGGATCATTGACACCCTGCCCTCAGACCATTACTTCATCGTTTCGGATAGTCTTAGCTCCATTGAGTCCATCCGTGCGGCGAAGCCTGGAAAGCACTCACCGTATTTCCTGGGGAAAATACGGGAATATCTGAGTGCTTTATCTGAAAAATCTTACCAGATTACCTTGGTTTGGGTCCCGTCACATTGTTCTATTGCGGGCAATGAGAAGGCGGACTCTTTAGCCAAGGTGGGCGCATTAGAAGGCGACACTTTCGAAAGACCAATTTGCTTCAACGAATTTTTCAGTATCTCTCGTCAGAGGACGCTCGATAGTTGGCAAACCTCATGGAGCAATGGGCATCTGGGACGGTGGCTACATTCCATTATCCCGAAGGTATCAACGAATGCTTGGTTTAAGGGGTTGGATGTGAACCGGGACTTTATTCGTACGATGTCAAGGATCATGTCCAACCATTACTCGTTTGACGCGCATCTCCGTCGTATAGGGCTTGCTGAAAGTAATCATTGTGTTTGTGAGAACGGCTACCACGACATCGAGCATGTTGTTTGGCTGTGCGCAGAGTACTGTGTTGCCAGGTCCCAACTAATAGATTCCCTTCGGGCCCGAGGTAGATCACCCTATGTGCCAGTCCGGGACGTCCTGGCAAGCCGTGACCACCCCTATATTTTTCTCATCTATATCTTTTTGAAAACCATTGATGTCCAAGTTTAATACATTTTCCCCTCTCTCATTCACAGTAGAATCTCACCAACCTATCCCTGTATCTACAATATGGCATTGCTTCACGAGCCTTCGGTGCATACCCTTCTTGATAACCGTCTACCCAGAACATCATGACATACCTCACATGCAGATGATATAGAGAACATCATGACAGTATCAGAGTGCCAATAATTATCCGAAATATCGACCCTCCCCTGGCCCCTGCGATTACAGGCTGGAAACTACAACACTACAACAAAGTGTGCATATCCGCCACAATGATCAATCAGCAAACGACGATGTCAATTACACAATATGTATCCCACTTCCTACCTTTTTCCTTTACTTACATAAGAGGGGAGCAAGCCGCCCCTAAATACGGCTTTCCTTTCCCCCACTAACATGTGACATGTAATTAAAAAAAATGAATTATCGGCCTCGTTAAGCTAAAGCATTTGGGCCTAAATAAACGTATTTAAGATTAAAAAAAAAAAAAGCCATAATCTCCAGCATTCCGAAACTTTTTGAATCAATCATTAACGAAAAAATATTTCTTCAAATAAAAAACAGAATTACTAACCTCCAACATGGCTTCTTCAAAGGTCGTTCGACCTCAACAAATTTACTAGAATTTATTAACTATTCACTGATTGCAATGGACAATGGAAACTACGTGGAAGCACTCTACACAGACTTTAGTAAAGCATTTGATCGAATCGACATCCCAATGTTACTTTATAAATTAAAAAAGATGGGAATTGAGCCTGCGCTGCGTACGTGGTTAGAATCATATCTATCCAACCGCCAGCAAATAATCAAATTCAAAGGAAAGCAATCTAATCCAATTGAAGTCACCTCAGGAGTTTCACAAGGCTCTCATTTAGGACCTCTATTGTTTATTTTATATGTGAACGATATTTCCTTCCTTCTCAAAAAACTGAAAGTACTAATCTATGCCGATGACATGAAACTTTACTTGGAGATAAGAAATGCCGAGGATATTGATACATTCCAAAACGAAGTTCTAGTTTTCCACACGTGGTGTCAAAAAAGCCTCCTACAGCTAAACGTGAAAAAATGCAATTCAATCACTTTTAGTCGAAAACGACAAACACCGAATGTTGTGATTACCTTAGGAAGACAGACTGTAGCAAAATGTGAAAGAATTAGGGATTTAGGCGTTATATTAGATTCCAAGTAAAATTTTATTGATCATTATAACACAATTATTCACAAAGCTAACAACATGCTCAGTTTTATAAAACGCTTTAGTTATCATTTTGTAGATCCGTATACAATCAAAACATTATATATTGCTTATGTTAGGTCGATATTGGAATATTGCAGCATCGTTTGGTGCCCTTTTTCAAGCACACATGAAGAACGAATAGAATCTGTACAAAAACAATTCATATTATTTGCCCTTCGTAAACTAGGTTGGATAGCATTTCCTCTGCCATCTTATGAAGCACGCTGCATGCTTATCAATATACAAACATTGAAGGAACGTCGTGAATTTGCAATGCTTTCGTTCATTAATAATATCGTCTCGCATCGTATTGATTCATCCGAAATTTTATCCAAATTGAACTTTTATGCACCTTCTCGACAGCTACGAAACCGAAGCATATTCTCAATAACTCCATATCGCACAAATTATGCAAAATATGGCCCTATAAATCGAATGATGGCTGTTTATAACCGCTATTGCGAATCAATTGATTTTACAATGTCCAAACTAAAACTCACACAATATTTTATACATAAAAGAAATTCTAACGCATAAGAAAATGATTCTGTAAAAGCTGAAATTGTTTTATTTATAATAAAATTACGTATATATATATTTTAGTAAATAAGAAAAATGTAAACATTACTGTAACTATACCAGTCTACATCGATTGACGAAATAAATAAATAAATAAAAATTTATTTGTAGCTTGCGCGTATATCAACAATATGAAATTTGCAACAATCTGTCATTTGTTCCAATTAAATTTAAGCTACTTAAAGTACATTTCCAGGCTGAAATTGGTGAAAACCTGTGATTTATTAAATATAATCTTTCGGAAACATAATCCAAAATTCTGCAATGTTTCAGAAAATTGGAGGATGTGGCAACACCGCTAACTAGCGAAAGCTGTACTAGAAGAATCCGCAAATATTTTTTTCGTTATTCTGCATGAAGGCAGTCCTTCTATCAACAATGCGAAAGTGATAAAAGCCGATGTCACGTTTCAAACTATCAGTATTTCAAATTATCTGCTGAAGGGGAAGGTTGTTTGTTTCTTTCCAATTTTAATTATTTATCCGATGTAAGTAGCGCGCGGCTGGAACAGACGGCAAACCGTAGTTGCGGCTGACTGATTGTTCCATTCCGCATGTTATTTTTGTTAGCCCTTTTCAGGGCTATAACCAACAAAGATGAACAAATTTGAAAAATTCCTGACAATGACTGCGATAACCTAATTTCGCCGTTTATATTCGTTACGTTTTGCTTGCGTGTACATTGACAACCTGAAATTTACAACAATCAGTGATTTGTTTAATATTATCCTTCCGAAACAATACAAAAATGTACAGTTATTTAAAAGTATATTGCCATGCTGGCGAAAACCAAACCAAATCCAAAGGTCTGCAATATTATAGAAATTGGAGGATGTGAAAAATCCGCAAATATTTTTTCGTTATTCTGCATGAAGGAAGTCCTTCCATCATCAGTGCGAAAGTGATAAAAGCCGATGTCACGTTTCAAGCTATCAGTATTTCATATTAGATGCTGAAGAGAAAGGTTGTTTCTTTTCATTTCGAAATATTTATCTGATGTAAGTAGCGTGCGGTTAGAAAAGATGGCAAACCTTTTTTGCAGCTGACTAATTGTTCCATTCTGCATGTTATTTTTGTTAAACCAAATGCCCTTAGTTAGTTTAGTACTTTTCATTCCATAGCACGCGTGTTTGTGCATCCCACAAATAGTCCTTTTCAGGATTCCATCAATGGACCCCACATATAGAACATTTCAGAGTTAATGTTAATTAAACCACCGAATATATAAAGATGCATATGTTAAACTTTCTTCGTTTACGAATAATTTGATTTATGACCAGTTATTTTTCTATCGTGCTTGCAAACATTTATTTGATAGCAGGTATTTAAAGATAGATGTAAGGTTTTGTTTGTGAGCATCATTAATTTATTTTCACATTTCGGGGATTTGAATAAAACTTTTTTAAAACTTGAATTTGTCAAACTACAGATTATCAATTTTAATTTAAAAATTCAACAATTATCTCTAGTGAAGAAAAGCATGCCTGTGTGTAGTTCTGAAACAGTCGATGACATTAAGATTTTAATTCGGCCACGGATAATATTGCTTGCTCATAAAACTGGCTGCATTTTTAATGTCATCGTGGTCGTGTCTTGTACACAACCCTTAAATTTTTTTAGAATTTTCTTCAAACTGTAACGTCTGCTTGTATGTGCCTGATACAATAGAAACCAAAAATTTGGGAAAGGAATTGTACTGCCAAGAATTTTTTTTAGTTACATAGGTGTCAATATTCGTCACGCCGACACACGCCGGCGCGCCGCCGCCGATGGGGTCCAACAGCGTAACGCCGCCAACGCCGCCGCCGCCGGCCAAATATGTCGCTTACGCCGCCGCCGATTAAAAATGCATCGGCGCACACCTCTAGGCTCAATCTTAGTCTCATGGAAGGTACAACCTTCCCATCGGCTGCTATTGAACTTAGTGTCGATCGGAATTCCGGTTTCGAGTTAAAGAGTGCGATCACAAAGCAATTTCCATATAAACTGGTACCATTATGCTATTAAAATAACGCAAAACTTCTTAAAATGGCTGCAAATTACTTGGATTTTCCAGTCTACATCACTAATGACAAACCAGAGTCGATTTGATCACATTGGCCACCTACGATTATTCCTGAGTCCACAGAAGCTGGAACTATGTAAGCGGAGAGGGAGTAAAGGGAAAATTAAAACATCCAATTTGTATTTTTGATGCCAAAGCAGACCTATTGATAATTTCACGATTAGTACGGTGAAGGAGTCGCGATGTTTCGGAACGAAAATTTCTGCGAACACAATTTTTGCGATTATAAAAAACTGACGGATCTTGCGGTTGCGGTCTTTCCCACCTTCTATTTTGTTTGCTACTTTTCTGACTCAATCAATAATCTAGACTGTCTCACCATAAACAATGTGTTCAATAATTATTTAACGCACAGAGTGTAAAAACATTTTTGCCTTTCTCAATAGAAAGGTATTGCAATTGCTCTGAAAACCGACTTTTTAACGGAGGCCCGGAGGGCCGAGTGACATATACCATTCAATTCAGTTCGTCGAGTTCGGCAAATGTCTGTGTATGTATGTATGTATGTGTGTATGTATGTATGTGTGTGTATGTGCGTCTGTGTGTGTATGTGACCAAAAATGTCACTCATTTTTATCAGAGATGGCTGAACCGATTTTGACAAACTTAGTCTCAAATAAAAGGTGCAACGTTCCAATAGGCTGCTATTGAATTTATAATGGACCCGACTTCCAGTTCCGGAATTACAGGGTGATGAGTACGAACACGCAGAAAATGTCGATTTTAATAAATTCTGCAATGAATGTATAAAGGTGAAAATTTTTCCAAAATATGACCACAACTGCTTCGATTTGTAGTATTAGGTCACTAGCATCCATTCCAAGTCTATTTGGCCACATTGGCCACCATCATCGGTTCCGGAAGCTCCGGCGGAAGTATCTAAATTCAGAATAACAGTCACATCGGTTTCTCGGAGATGGCTAGATTCGACTAAACTTGGTCTCAAATGAAAGGTATTGCGTCCCCGTAGATGGCTATATAAATTCATCCCTATCCGACTTCCGGTTTCGGAGTTACAGGTTGTGGCGTGCGATCACATAGCAAATTGGGATTCAAACCGATACTCCGATGAAAGCAAGAAAGGTAAATATTTCGCTAAAATGTCTCTCAAATAACTTAAATTTGCTGTTCTAGGTCACCGACGGCCAACCAAACTTTCGTTGACTACATTGACCACCATAGACCCAAATGATAGCTATAATATCCCCACAGATGTCTATAAAATTTCGTACGGATCACTTTTATGGGTTCGGAAATATAGACTAAATCGTCCGGTCACATATGAAATTGCCATATAAGCCGGAATTTTTTTTTTCAAAGGGGGGACCCCATGAAATTTCAGAAATCGAATTCGTATTTTTGATGCCAAGCATCTACCGCGCTAAAGACACACGTAAATTCTACGAGAAGTTGAACCGCTCGCACAGGGGCCACGTACCACAGGCCGGCATGTGCAGAGATACAAACGGGAATCTTCTCACGGACCAGTGTGGGGTGATCCAGAGGTGGCGGCAGCACTACGAAGAACACCTGAACGGCGATGCAGCAGACGACGAGGATGGCACGGTAACGCACCTGGGAGCACGCGCGGAAGACATTACACTACCGGCTCCGGATCTCCAAGAAATCCAGGAGGAGATCAGCCGGCTCAAAAATAATAAAACCGCTGGGGTTGACCAAATACCAAGCGAGCTACTAAAACACGGTGGTGAGCCACTGGCTAAAGCGTTGCACTGGGTGATTACCAAGATTTGCGAGGAGGAGATTTTACCGGAGGAGTGGATGGAAGGTGTCGTGTGTCCCATCTACAAAAAGGGCGACAAGCTGGATTGCTGTAATTACCGAGCAATTACCCTGCTGAACGCCGCCTACAAGGTACTCTCCCAAATACTATGCCGTCGACTATCACCAATTGCAAGAGAGTTCGTGGGGCAGTACCAGGCGGGTTTCATGAGCGAACGATCTACCACGGACCAGGTGTTCGCTCTTCGTCAAGTACTGCAGAAATGCCGCGAGTACAATGTTCGGGACAAGGGGTGGCCCTTGGTGTAGGAAATTTGCAGCTTGCTGTTGGTGGCTGGCTATGTTTACACTTGTCCGCAGACAAATAAAACTCTTGGATGGACCACTCAAAACAAACCGCAAACAACTTATGTGGACTGTATTGTGGAAAACCACTTGCTGCTGGATGTGATGTGATTAGACCAAAAAGCACTGTTTCACACTTTACACTTTATTTGGAATATCTCTTTAATCGCACTTAACACATTACTTGTCGAAATAAAACTGACTGCTGCGATGCGCAGAACGCGCGTATTTATATTACACGCCACACGTTCTAGAAACGCGTGGCTCATCCGCGATGCTTGTCGATGCCATGTCACACATCAATTGTTCTTCGTCTCCTTTCCGCATCGGGCGATTGTATATTTGGCTTATTCACGCTTGTTGAGAATGATGCATTGCCGCGCGTAACGCTGCTGCTGCTATTGTTGTTGCTACTGCTGTGTGTGAGATGATCGTGCGCGAATGGAATATTTGGCGTTCATTCGAGAATGTTCTTGCTAGTTGGAGATGTTGCTCGATAATAATGAAATGGTGTGGACAATTTTACTTGGCAGTGATTAGCGCTGAACAGAGGCGCGAACATACTCCCCCGGGCTGGGAAGGATTCCCAGAATTATTAGGATGTTTATACTTAAAAAACCGGTTGTCCTCAATCGGAAGGATTCATAACTTCGAGGTGGGGTATCTCAAATATGAATGTCCTATATCTCCAGCGACTACCCATCCGAAATGGGTCTCCCGAAGATCCGGAAGGTCATCGGCCATTTGAAAAAATCCTGATTTTAGCGAACGGAAGAACTTGGATACACCGATGAGTATGTCAACATGGTTGAGCGTATGGAACTGCGGATCCGCCATTTGAAAACCTGCTGGTATCGGCCAATTGGATATATCTATTCTTTGTTGTGGGAATCACTTCCGTTACTTTGGAAACGACCAAGCATTCTATCTCCATGCTAAAATTGCTGATTCTGGATCGAACTTCTGCGAGGATGATGTCTTTAGCATACGTTATTGATTCTCCTATACCAGTAATAGGGATGCATACTGGTTTTCTTTCCAGACCTAAACGGTTCGCCATTGATTCAGAAATCAGGTTTACCGTGGAACCGTTGTCCAGCAAGGCGCGGCAAGAAATAACTCCTCCTTTGCGATCTCGCACATTGACGACGGCCGTAAGAAGCATAGGAGTTTTCTGTAACTGGGAGTGGTTATGCGAAGATGGCTCATTACCAAATCGTTCACTGCGGGTTGATTCGAATGCTATCGACGAGCTTGTTGGTTGACTTACAAAACTTCCCTGTGACGCAACATTCTGCAACGGAGTATCATAGTGCAACATGGTATGATGTTTCTTTTTGCATTTGAAGCATGCCTTAGTGGAGTGGTATTGTATCGATCGGTGTCCAACTCGGAGGCAGTTAAAACAAATATGTTTCCTCCTCACCATTGCGAAACGCTGGCTGATCGATAAGTTTCTGAATGACGGACACTTGAAATTAAAGTGATTGCACCTACAGAAGTCACACTGAGGTCCTTGTTTTGGCTGTGTTGTAGCTGCGTAGGCTCTATGGAATGATGTCTTGGTGGTTTGTGGTACGGGATTGACATGCTGTGGCTTGATGGAAAATTCGTTGCGTTGTGGTTGGTTTTGGCATCGCTCTAGTACGTAGACACGGTTTTTCAGGAAAGCAATGGTTTCGTCATAGGTAGGCAGTTCCCCACGCTTGATTGTTGACTCCCAGTGTATCTTGGTTCGTCATCTAGCGCTCTAGCCAGTATGTAAATCAGCATCTGCTCTGAAACTCCAGTGAAATCCTGGCCAAGAAATTTGAGGTTCTCCACATGGCTGACAAAAGACTCGACGAGCGTTCGTAATTCATCGTAGCTCACCTTGGACAACTTCTTCGTGTTAATTAGACCTCCAATGTGTAGATGAACTATGCGTCTTATATCTTCGAAGCGTTCCTCGAGCAGCTGCCATGCACGCTCATAGTTTCCATCGCTGATAGTTTTTGCGTCTATTATACCTGCAGCATCTCCAATGAGTGATTTTTCAAGATGATACAGTTTGATGCGGTTGGATTCGTTGGATTGATCCACCACATCCCGGAACATCACTTTAAATTTTTCCCAGTACTCATACCTGCCATCAAATGTAGGAATTGCACGAGGAAGAGACTGTTGGACTAGCAACGGTGGTTGGGTTGCTGGTGGATGCGGCTGCTGAGTTGTTGGTGGGGCGAAATTCTGGAGCCAGGATTCCAGAAAAATTGAAACTTCTTCATGAAGATCGACGAACTGCATGAAACACTCATCTTGTTCATCACGTTCACTTGTTGGGCTACGATCTCTTGGTGATGCTTAGTGAACTCGACATATGCACCTTCAACACTTTTCTGGTACACTTTCATCTGAGCTGGTGTTAGCTCTGTTTGCTCGGTTTCAGCTTTCTGCAGGATGTTTCTGATTTTGCTGATGATCCGCTGCGCCATTCCACGGTTGTGGATCAACGCATTCACAGGTTGCTCTTCGACCTTTTCACCTTCCGATGGGGTAGCTTTCTTTGCTGGCGTTCTTTTCGTCATTTTGCACTTTTTTCACTCACTAATCACACCAGAAGTCACGGTGGCAATAGGAACGATGGACCTAATATCCGGCTCGAAGGACCAATGTTCGGGCCTAGGGGTGGCCCTTGGTGTAGGAAATTTGCAGCTTGCTGTTGGTGGCTGGCTATGTTTACACTTGTCCGCAGACAAATAAAACTCTTGGATGGACCACTCAAAATAAACCGCAAACAACTTATGTGGACTGTATTGTGGAAAACCACTTGCTGCTGGATGTGATGTGATTAGACCAAAAAGCACTGTTTCACACTTTACACTTTATTTGGAATATCTCTTTAATCGCACTTAACACATTACTTGTCGAAATAAAACTGACTGCTGCGATGCGCAGAACGCGCGTATTTATATTACACGCCACACGTTCTAGAAACGCGTGACTCATCCGCGATGCTTGTCGATGCCATGTCACACATCAATTGTTCTTCGTCTCCTTTCCGCATCGGGCGATTGTGTATTTGGCTTATTCACGCTTGTTGAGAATGATGCATTGCCGCGCGTAACGCTGCTGCTGCTATTGTTGTTGCTACTGCTGTGTGTGAGATGATCGTGCGCGAATGGAATATTTGGCGTTCATTCGAGAATGTTCTTGCTAGTTGGAGATGTTGCTCGATAATAATGAAATGGTGTGGACAATTTTACTTGGCAGTGATTAGCGCTGAACAGAGGCGCGAACATACAATGTGCCCACACATCATTTGTTCATCGACTTCAAAGCCGCATACGACACTATCGATCGAGATCAGCTATGGCAGATTATGCACGAGTACGGATTCCCGGACAAACTGACGCGTTTAGTGAAGGCGACGATGGATCGGGTGATGTGCGTAGTACGTGTCTCAGGGACGCTCTCGAGTCCCTTCGAATCACGCAGAGGGTTACGGCAAGGTGATGGTCTCTCGTGTCTGTTATTCAACATCGCGCTGGAAGGTGTAATAAGAAGAGCAGGGATCGACACGAGTGGTACGATTTTCACAAAGTCCGTTCAGCTACTTGGCTTCGCCGATGACGTTGATATTATTGCACGAAACTTTGAGAAGATGGAGGAAGCCTACATCAGACTGAAAAGAGAAGCCAAGCGCGTCGGACTTGCCATCAACACGTCGAAGACAAAGTACATGATAGGAAGAGGTTCACGAGAAGAGAATGAGAACCGCCCGCTTCGAGTTTGCATCGGTGGCGACGAAATCGAGGTGGTTGAAGAGTTCGTGTACTTGGGCTCACTGGTGACCGCCGACAATGATACCAGCAGAGAGATTCGTAGACGAATCGTGGCAGGAAATCGTGCTTACTTTGGCCTCCGCAAGACACTTCGGTCGAACAGAGTTCGCCGTCGTACGAAGTTGACCATCTACAAGACGCTGATTAGACCGGTAGTTCTCTACGGGCACGAGACCTGGACCATGCTCGTGGAGGACCAACGCGCACTTGGTGTCTTCGAACGGAAAGTGCTGCGTACCATCTACGGTGGAGTGCAGATGGAAGACGGCACATGGAGACGGCGAATGAACCATGAGTTGCATCAGCTGTTGGGGGACCCGCCCATCTGTCATACCGCGAAAATCGGACGACTACGGTGGGCCGGGCACGTAGCCAGAATGTCGGACAATAGCCCGGTGAAAACGGTTCTCAATTGCAATCCGACCGGTACAAGAAGACGTGGCGCGCAGCGAGCACGATGGATCGACCAGGTGGAAGACGATTTGCGGACCCTTCGCAGACTGCGTGGCTGGCGACGCGCGGCCATGGACCGAGTGGAATGGAGGAATCTTTTGTATACGGCACAGGCCACTTCGGCCTTAATCTGTTAGTAAATAAATAAAATCTTTAAAATGCATGAAACGTCGAGATTTTATGTTATCTAGATTTTTTTTTATAGAAATCGACTTTTTGGGACTTTGCCGATTTCGCACGTTGTTTCGGTCCAATATTACCGCGGCTGTTTTTTCTTTTACAAAATTTTAGAACTCGAATAATGATTTCTTTTCTTGTATGTTTGTCATGTCATGTATAATAATAAAATTGTAATATTTGCCTTTGAAAGCTTTCAATGAATATAAACAACGCAAGCATTCTCGTGTTCATGATTGAGTAAGGCACAATTGCACCGCTAGGTGGATTAAAACAGGTTTTTTATGGTTCAAACTTATAAATTTAGACGATTATATTTATGTACTGCATTTGGCGCCAACACCACCTCCCTCTTAACCCCAAAATCTTTATACCAATACTATATCACCAGGTATACAGGTATATTAAAATAAGCTGGGGCTGATTCGGTTGTGGATTACTCACCCCCGCCTGTCAAAATATGGTAGCAGGAAGACAATATTGAACTAATACTGAGATAGCTAATTCAAAATTATAGTTTTTGTTATATATTATAACCGTCGACACATAGCTCATTACGTTCGTGGCTGGCGAGCTATTGTGTATAGGTGCAAAGTGTACTAAGAATGCAATAGATACTCCCACAATTATATTAATCCCAATCATGAAGTCATGGTTTAGAGAAATAACAAAAGCACAATTGCACAACTAGGTGGATTAAAATAAGTTTTTCAATTGATTATTACCGTGTTCCGAAAATTTTCGTGAAAATGTTTTGGCGCATAAATTATTTGGGCATAAAATATTCTTCCTATTCGTGGTGCGATTAGTACTCATCTTCTTCCACCAGCAGATCATGACGACCAACCTAAGTCTCAAACCGCCGATTACTTTTTGATCCAGAATATTGATCCGGAATGGAATTTTTTTAGATTTTTTTTGTGGGCTCAATACCCAAAAATATGATCAACGCAGCTCAATTTTTAGGTGCCAGTCTTCCGTGTTTGATTTGAAAAGGATTCAAAGAGTAAGATAATACTTAGTTATAACATGTTCACTTCGAATAACAAAAAAAATAAATCAGATATCAGATCAGATTTATTTGATTTATTTGAAACGTTAATGCGTTAGCACAGCCGTGAGCCGTGGGTCTTTTAATTTTTTACAATAAGTAAAAAAAATGCTATGAATGTCGGTCTTCCAGATCTTGTTGACGCAGTTTGCTACTGCGTGTTGAGATCCTTTTCCTTGGCGGTGAAGTCGCTTGGGGGTCATTCAGTCGGCCTTCTCTCGCGTTATCGTTCCCGTCTATGTCATCATCGGTACTGCTTTCTTGCTGTTCACGATCAGAGGTTCTTATTTGTTTCTTTTTCTTACGGGTCGCTGTTGTAAATCCGTCTTTATCGGTATTTTCTTCTTTATTGGCGATGCTAGTTGTTGGTTTGGGAGCGGTGGTCGTGGTTGTACCTGCATTATTGGTTAATTGGATCGTTGTTTTTGGTTTATCTGAAGGTGTCGGTGGCTGCTTGTTAGAGTTGGCTGTAGTAGATGACTTTTGATTAGTTACTTCCGCGCATGTTTTTCCGTAGTGGGCTATATGGTTACAGAATCGGCATGTTGGTGTCTGCCCGGGATATGTGATTAGCGTTGTTTGCTTATAGGTCACTCCATCTTTCGGAGATTTACATTCGATAGTCATGTAAGAAGGTATTGGTTTAGTCACTCGCATCCTCACAATATGAACGCCGTTGGGAATGCCGGTGAAAAAAATTAGTGTGGAACTGAGTGTATTGTCAGTATTTTGTTACATTCTTCATATATCACCATTATCTTCAATCAGTTTTATAATATGTACATAAGTTCACTACATTTATTATCAATATATTATATATTCATATTCACAGATTACAAACAGTTTCAAAAAACTGTGAACCTGTCAGACATGCCTGAAGCACCAACTAACTTGTGCTGTGTAGGTCTAGAACATGTTATAAGAATATCTATGCACAAAATATTTATAGAAACTTCAATCTACATTTTGGAGACATGTTATCGAAAACCATCTATCTGCTGTTATAAAATAAACAATGATCCGCATCGTCGGGTAACTGAAGACTGCATATGATAAAATTAAATCCGTATTCCTTATCAATTCAGTTGCAAAACTTATTTTAGTTAACAGATTATTTGTAGTAAAGCAGAAGTAGCATTTTTAATAAAACACTGTTTAAATGCATTTTAGTTAGGAAGCATTTTATATTACTACAAAATTTACATCATACATTTCTAATTCATAATAAAATAAACAATGATCCGCATCGTCGGGTAACTGAAAACTGCATATGATAAAATTAAATCCGTATTCCTTATCAATTCAGTTGCAAAACTTATTTTAGTTAACAGATTATTTGTAGTAAAGCAGAAGTAGCATTTTTAATAAAACACTGTTTAAATGCATTTTAGTTAGGAAGCATTTTATATTACTACAAAATTTACATCATACATTTCTAATTCATAATAATAATAATAATAACCTTCCGGCGCCAGTCATGCTAGTGCCCCGAGCGCACCACGTTGAGAAACTCTAGCGAAATCATCTTTGAGCAACGGCGGCTGCTCGTTTAGTGTACCACTAATGCTACTTCCGCGAGGATAAAATAAAACTTGTAGTATTTTCTGTAAAAAATCAATTTATTCAAAATACATATGTATAACATGATCAATGTCAACTGGTCTGATTAGCGGGAAATGACTTCGAATAATTTAGAAATCAACAGGAGCACGTGGGATTTCATTTCGTTTGCACACCAACCAAGCATGGGTAAAATGACGGCAACAGTGTAAAATTATTAATCCGCAGCGGTGCAAGTATGATTTTTTCTAAATATGATTTGATGTACGGCAAAATGTACATATCTCCGAAACGGTGCTTCGATTCTATGTGATGTAAGCGGTGAAAATGTTCCTTATAAAATTCTCAACACATGTATGTAAATAAAAAGTAGTACTTGCATAGGAAATATAAGAGAAATTTGAAAATCAAAACTTTGCCGGTACACCATTGTAACAAAACACCAAATTTCGCAACTTAAAAAATACTAAAATGTAGCTTAGACGATGTTCGAGTTTTGTATGCTTTCTTTTTTTGAAATTTTTTACCGGCTATTTTTAAAAAATCGGCAAAGCCCCGCGCGCAGTTCCATTAGGTTTCCCCATAAGGGGTTTCACCACTGTAAAATTAAAAAAAAATCGAAATTGATCTTGATTGATTTTATTATTGATCTAAAATATGGGTCTTCAAAAGAATATATCAAAATATGGAAAAGTTCGAGTTTAGAACGACTTTCATTCTACTTGGAGTTATCTATTTCGCTTCTCATTTTCCGAGATATGTTCCAGATCGATTTGATGGTTATGTGTTAGAAAATTTTCTGTCATAAGGTAAATGAAGATTTGTGCACTGATAAGTGATCAAGGTACATTCAGACAACTTGGAATTGTTCGGTGGTTGTTTCTAGCTGTAATAGTGAATGAAATTCTGATTTCATCCTTTTCCGTTTTATAGAAATGAAATCCGACTAGTTTGTTTGAACGGATCATTACTATATTGAACAATAAATAAGCGCCGATGGGCCATCCACAAACAACAAGCTACAACTTTCAAAGTATTCAACATAGATACTTAGTGTCTTCAGCAAACTTGTTCGCAAAAGTAAGAGCTACGAATTCAATGAAAGCATCATCTCAATCAAGGATGCAAAAAATCGTTCAACTAAAAATCAATCGAATCTCTACAAATCTTTCATCCCTACTGAAACTTTTTAATAGATGCACAGTGATAGAAACTCGATGATCTGATGCTATAACCTACACACCTAGAAATAATAATAATAGCATCAAAAATAACTTAGTTTTACGTTTGATTTTAATTTTACATGACGTTTAATTTCGTAAATCATGTAATTTTACTCCACATACAGCGTTTGTTCTGAATGGTAGGAAGTGTAATTTTATGTCATTGCGCATGTAAAGTATATGTTTCATGTAAAATTAAATGGAACACGGTAATGTTCCGTCATTTTGTAAATTACGGTTTGTTGATTTGTGTCATGTTTACAATTAAGTCAACGATAAAATTCAGATTTTTTTGGTGTGTGGTAAGCTCATTTTCACTTTCTCTGATCAACATCAGACACTGCTAAAACTGGAAAAACTCATCGAAAGCGGATAGCGGAAACTTAATTCACGATTTAGAATCGGGAAAACCGAAGCCAATGCAACAACTGCCTGTGATAATATTGGGCGTATAATACCAGGGTATGCGCTACCCAAAATATTGTTACACTATGCTCTTCCCTTACATAAAGCATTTCAGCTATAACTGATCCAGTTAAAGGCAGCACTGAGAATGGAGGAAAAAGCAATTGCCCAACTACACAATAGTACGATCTCATAAGAAGTTTAACACAAAAAAATCGGTTTCTATAAACAAAATCTTTTTCCCGAGAACAAATTATGCCTTCCGATCTTTTTTGAATTACATCTTATGATTTTAATTTGTTGCTAACGCTAAACAAGAGTGATCGGTAAAATTATCAAACAATGAGTTGAACGTTAATATATACTAGATGATTACTAAAATGAACGATTTTTTCGTCGTTGATCTCAATATGTCAATGACAACACATCACTTATAGGGAGATTCATCTGAGAAAATACAATATAAAAAGAAAAATTATATTGCACCCATTAAATTGTCCGTAGATGCTATTGGCCTAAATTGGTGGCGTAAATAATTGATTGCATGTTTTTGGTCTTCTTTCGAGTTATTGGAAAATAATAAAAATCCTTCGTTCGCATTAAATGTTAAAAAAAAAATTTGATAACAGTCCGTATTCAACAAACTATAGTTCACTCGAAAGATACTTGTATAAGTTCCCTGGCGATATATAGACTATTTGTCCATGTTGTGAGTTTTGACAATTAATCTAAAAAAATGCAAAAAACCCCTTTTTACACATACAAATATACATATCATGGATACTAAACATCAGAATCAAAACAAATTATTAACTTTCTATTCGAGTATCAGGCCTTTCATTTGAATTTTGTTTAGATAAAATGGGTTCAGCCATTGCGGAGAAACACAAATGAGAATTTGTTACATACATACACACACATACATTGTCCCCAATCGTCGAGTTGAGTCGGTTGATGTATAGGATTCCGCTCTCCGAGTCTCGCAAAAAATACTGAAAGTTTGAGTGAATTCCAGACATTTCTTTTATAGGAAACTAGCTATTACCCATCGCGCGTTGCTGCAATTTTCAGCGAAATAGGAAGAAAACACAATTTATTTCGTAGCGCCATCTGGCGGGCAGATAATCCCCAAACAATAGCACACAAATATATATATATATATATATATATATATATATATATATATATATATATATATATATATATATATATATATATATATATATATATATATATATATATATATATATTTATATATATATATATATATATATATATATATATATATATATATATATATATATATATATATATATATATATATATATATATATATATATATGTGCTCATATATGAGAAAAGCATAATTGCACTAATAGGAGAATTATCAAAGATTTACAGATTTTATTTCTATCTAACATTGTTCTACAAAAAATTTCCAACAAAATGAAGAACAAATTGCGCAAATCCATCATGCCGTACTTAAGTTATGCGCGGTCTTACGTACGCCAACTTTGTTTTATATATATAGATGTGCTCATATATGAGAAAAGTCTAATTGCACTAATAGGAGGATTATCAAAGATTTACAGATTTTATTTCGATCTAACATTGTTCTACATAAAATTTCCAACAAAATGAAGAACAAATTGCGCAAATCCATCATGCCGTTCTTAAGTGATGCGCGGTCTTACGTAAGCCAACTGTGTTATATATATATATATATATATATATATATATATATATATATATATATATATATATATATATATATATATATATATATATATATATATATATATATATATATATATATATATATATATATATATATATATATATATATATATAAAACCAAGCAATGTTAAAGGCATTTTTTCTTATTTTTAAAGGGCCTTTAGAAGTTAAATTTTAAGATAATTCTAAACTAATTATTAGTTAGAAATGTGATCTGATTCGCAATGGATAGGTGACTATTGATTCACGCTAAACCTCCTGAATTCGCGGTTGCGGCACGGGACGATTAAAATTGTGGTATAATCCTGTTTTTCGGATAAAATTGCTAATAAGAAAATGAGGTCATGACAGTAGAAATATTTAGTAGTTACCCCATTTTAATTATTTATGGCTTAGCGCTGCTCACAACTCCCAATGGTTCACAACTGCCCAACGTCCCCTATTTCGAGGTGTGCCTGTACCTTGAAAAGTACAAAATGTTAGGACAATCTCGACAAACACGTTTGCTATTGAGTGGCATAATAAAACAAATAAAATCATCAGCTTGTTGATCACCTCAAACAAATTAGCATAACCAACAAATCACGACAATATTTCAGGAGCCTGAAATCGGCGGCGCGCCTTTCTTAAAATTTAAATTTATCTATATTATGTATTTCTCTATTGTAGCAACGCAATTTTTTAGCTTTCCGATGAAATAAAAAAGCCTCATAACTCATGACCTATGTTCATGCTGTGATTCGTGACTAGGTGGAATCTGCATTTTCATCAACACGGCATATCAAAAATCCGTTTTCTGAAACCGTCTAACTTTCCGCAATACGTACTTCTAAACGATTGCTTTCTGCCCCGATATGCCAATTCGACCCACATCACCATTACTGAATAATTACTATCCAGCTTCACTCAAATGATTCTCCCCGTAACATAACAGTCTACCACAACGACTAAAAATATTTGCTCAGGTTTTTAATTTCGAACGACGTTAAAAATTCGCTAACTGTTTGAAATCAAATCAAATAAAGCCTCTGGTTGTGATCCCGTCTGGGAAATGAATGAAAAAACACGAAAACCTTGCATGCAGCATTCATTCTAAATCGTTCTATATTCCGCACCGTACTGGGCTAAACTAATGTACAGAGCACGACTTTCACAGAAAAAACGTTCTTTGATTGCATCGACGTGTCGGTTCTACCACCAAGAACGATAGAAATGTTACGCAAAACCAACTGAGGCTGTCATCGCACATTAACTACAGTTGTAGACGTATGCGCAAACCGTCGTGTGCGGTACAAGACGGCAACGTTGCAAGTCGCATAACAGTTTTACTGAGAGCTGTCGTGCTTAGTTCGGTCATCAAACTGTCGAAGCGAAAAGAAGACGACAGCCTCTGAAATACTGTCGCAAGGCTGTACTGTTGGAACCCCTGCATACCACATGCAATCGATGAGTTTCACACAATCGCTGCGAACATTTAGGGGTAAAACTTATCTCTGCTTGGACGAAGCGAGCTTCGCATCTAGTTCGCTTTTTACAATGTTCGAAAAAGTTCACATTAACCTTAGAAGCACACATCGTCGAACACGAGGTAAGCTCTTGGCTCGTGGTTTTTGCGTTTTTGGAACATTGCACAGAGTTTCGAAGCGATATTCGGTGAACACGTATAAAGCGATTGCCTCATTTATTTGAGAATCGCGAACATCGAATTTTTATATCGCTTCAAGCATCAGCATCATGAGGCCACCGCGAACATGTTCGCTACGTGACTATCTGTCTTAAAATCATAAACTGTAAATCTTATTTTGAGTATAAATAAAATGGATTATTTTAAGATTATAATTTAGGATTTAGGGATTAGGTGCGTCGCATACCTTATCAATTTATGAGCCACGAGTTTGAATGAGCGTAATGGTAGTGAAATTCAAATTCTTTTTTTTCGGAATACAATTATGTTTACTAGCTACTTTGATCGCAAACTCGTCTTTTCTTCTTCAATCGGAGTATATTTTCCCTGCCAAGGAGTTTAGGGTGAAGATGGATAAAGTATGTTTAAGGGGGTAAGGGTTTCAGCGCAAAAAAATCTTTTTTGGTTAAATGACTTTTTTGGATGAAATGATACATTATAATGTACAACAGTTTTGATCAATTCGCTTCGCCCAAATTTCTAAAAGAACCGCAAATAGTGTTTTTTCACGCTAAAACCATTACCCCTCTCTTAATAATCTACCTATCTAAAACAAATTCTTTCTAAAAAGAACAGTTTTCGGATGGAATCTCACTGCTGACGTCTGATTTCAGTTAGACGGCGAACTTCAGTTATTTGCATCCACTGAGGGGTAGTTAGGCGTAGTCCGCTGGCCTTTGTTTTCAACTTGTTGCGGTTTCTAACGTTCTTGCGCAGCATTCCTAAATCGGCTAGTCATATTCACTCAATAATATGCGATGATTTGTGTGTTAAACGTAATTTTTAATTTTACCAAATGAATTTATTAACAAATACCTACATACTTGAATCCATTATTATTGTCATTAATTGAATTATAATGTTGCATTCCAGGCATCTGTACCAAACCAAGAGGAACCCGATCAGAATGAAATAACAGGATTTTAACAGAACACAATTTTTGTAACCTATTGTGTTATAAATTAGGTCTCGTTAGTAGTTAAAATAACAGAAATTTATAACAAGTAGCAATGCGGGATACAGTTTTGAAATATTTCTGTTATGTGTTTCTGACCGGGAAAGCTTCCAAATGTTTTTTTATAATATTGTATTATAAGTTTATTGGTTGATTACCTAATCACAAGAGACAAAATATTTATTTTCAAAAATTTTCGATAGAATCTGTTCACTTAATAAATGAAGTGTTAAACTTATTACATGTTCCACTTTTATGAAATTTATTTCCTGACTCCTGTACACGTGTTCTGTGATAAATAATGAGAAGGATATTCCAACTTGTTTGTATTGTATTTGTCAACTAATTACTGATGGAGAAACGCAAAGAACTTACAAACAATGTTCTAGCGATTTTCTTTTGTTGGAAATCCAAAAAAAATCTGAAAAGGACAAAATTTGGTTCATCTTCTCCATGACGTAATCTTCCCTTATTTGACTTTTACTAATAAAAAATAAAAGAAAGAAATATTTGGGGCCCCTTGTATCTATATATATATACATATATATATATATATATATATATATATATATATATATATATATATATATATATATATATATATATATATATATATATATATATATATATATATATATATATATATATATATATATATATATATATATATATATATATATATATATATATATATATATATATATATATATATATATATATATATATATATATATATATATATATATATATATATATATATATATATATATATATATATATATATATATATATATATATATATATATATATATATATATATATATATATATATATATATATATATATATATATATATATATATATATATATATATATATATAGATACAAGGGGCCCCAAATATTTCTTTCTTTTATTTTTTATTAGCAAAAGTCAAATAAGGGAAGATTACGTCATGGAGAAGATGAACCAAATTTTGTCCTTTTCATTTTCAGATTTTTTTTTTGGATTTTCAACAAAAAAATCGCTAGAACATTGTTTGTAAGTTCTTTGCGTTTCTCCATCAGTAATTAGTTGACAAATACAATACAAACAAGTTGGAATATCCTTCTCATTATTTATCACAGAACACGTGTACAGGAGTCAGGAAATAAATTTCATAAAAGTGGAACATGTAATAAGTTTGACACTTCATTTATTAAGTGAACAGATTCTATCGAAAATTTTTGAAAATAAATATTTTGTCTCTTGTGATTAGGTAATCAAGCAATAAACTTGTACATACAATATTATAAAAAAACATTTGGAAGCTTTCCCGGTCAGAAACACATAACAGAAATATTTCAAAACTGTATCCCGCATTGCTACTTGTTATAAATTTCTGTTATTTTAACTACTAACGAGACCTAATTTATAACACAATAGGTTACAAAAATTGTGTTCTGTTAAAATCCTGTTATTTCATTCTGATCGGGTTCCTCTTGGTTTGGTACAGATGCCTGGAATGCAACATTATAATTCAATTAATGACAATAATAATGGATTCAAGTATGTAGGTATTTGTTAATAAATTCATTTGGTAAAATTAAAAATTACGTTTAACACACAAATCATCGCATATTATTGAGTGAATATGACTAGCCGATTTAGGAATGCTGCGCAAGAACGTTAGAAACCGCAACAAGTTGAAAACAAAGGCCAGCGGACTACGCCTAACTACCCCTCAGTGGATGCAAATAACTGAAGTTCGCCGTCTAACTGAAATCAGACGTCAGCAGTGAGATTCCATCCGAAAACTGTTCTTTTTAGAAAGAATTTGTTTTAGATAGGTAGATTATTAAGAGAGAGGTAATGGTTTTAGCGTGAAAAAACACTATTTGCGGTTCTTTTAGAAATTTGGGCGAAGCGAATTGATCAAAACTGTTGTACATTATAATGTATCATTTCATCCAAAAAAGTCATTTAACCAAAAAAGTTTTTTTTTGCGCTGAAACCCTTACCCCCTTAAACATACTTTATCCATCTTCACCCTAATCAGGTATCAGTAGCGTCTGGCTCAAATCGCACGTTCCCCATGTTGATCGGAGATTTGTGCCTTGCCAAGAATCGTCTTTTCATCATTTTCCTGATGGGAAGGATTGGGGAAGTGGTAAGGTTAGGGGTAAGGAAAACAACGACACATAACAATTAAAACAGAGCTTTCTGCACCCCCGGAGTGATGCTGAACGATCTGAAGGTGCTACAACAGCAGGAATAAAACTTCCAACCCCCGGAGGGATTTAGAAGCTCTACTCAAACAGTGAGCGGATATATCAACACCCTCGAGGGGATATTGAGATAACAGAACGACAACACCCCCGAAGAGATATTGTCATTCAAATACGGCTAAAAAACTATAGCTCTTTACCACACTGGGTTAGGAACAAAAGCATATCCTTAAATTTCAGCTCTCTGTACATAGGTTCATCTATGTATGGAGAACCAAAAATCCGGATGCCCAATTACATTAATACAGGGCAATTGCATATCAAATGATATGATGTTCCGTAATCGGATTCACAAAAGATCACATGAATAATACTCAGCGCGCTGAATAATAGCCATGTGATAATTGAGTTTGCAATGTCCAGTCAGTGCCCTGACCAGAATACTGCAGTTGTGCTTGGAAAAATGCAACAAATTTCTTGACATTTTCGGACTCACATCCGGCAGAAAAGCCTTTGTTTGAACCAAGTTTGCAAGCTACGCCAATGGTTGGCATGTTCGAATGCAGCCCAAGAGCGAATCTTGTGCTTTATGCAACTTATTGACAGAGATAGAACTGGTTCTGGACCAACGAAATCAGTCGCAGCGCCAGCTCTAGCCAATTCGTCCGCCCATTCATTTCCAGTAATACCGGAATGACCGTGTACCCATAGAAGGTAGATAGCATTTGAAATGTTAAGTTCTTCGATTTGAGTTCGACATGCGATTACTAATTTCGATCTCGAATCTGCCGAACTAAGTGCTTTCACGGCAGCCTGACTGTCAGAGCAAAAATAGTTTCTTTTACCGCAAATTCCCTGTTGAAGTGCGGATTGTACGCCACACAGAATCGCAAAGATTTCTGCTTGGAATACGGTACAGTATCTACCAAGCGAATGAGATTGGTTTAATCTCATCTCATGACAATAGACACCAGCACCGACTCGGCCCTCCAACAAAGAACCGTCCGTATAACAAACTACGTATTCTTCAAGTTGTCGCTCCATCCAGCCAGACAGCCATTCCTCACGAAGAGGAATCCTCACATTGAAAGTTTTAGTAGGAAAACTACATGTGAGTGTAAGGTCACTGGGAGCAACTGCATATTCATCCAAAGTAACCATTTGGGGCCACAGTCCTGTGTGGCTAGTTACACGATCTATTGGGTTACTGTTCCAGAGCCCAGTAACATTAAGACGGTATGCACAAGAAAGTGCTTCTTCTTTCAGAAACACATGTAGTGGTTTTATGTTCAAGAGTGCCTCGAGAGCAGCAGTAGGTGTTGTCGAGAACACACCAGTCATCGCCATCAAGACCGTCCTCTGAAGATGGTTTAACTTTGATTGGATTGTCATGACTCCTCCCTTCTGCCACCAAACAAGGCACCCGTATGGCAGTATTGGTCTAACAATTGTTGTGTAGATCCACTGAATGTACTTGGGTTTGAGTCCCCAGGATTTGCCGAAAGCCCGTCTACATTGGCCAAAGGCCATGCAAGCTTTCTTGATCCTGAAATCGATGTGAGCTGTCCAATTAAGTTTTGAGTCGAGAATTACCCCAACGTACTTAACTGGATCTTCGACAATAATTTCAGAGTCAAAAAACTGCAATGGACGAGCTCCGGTTGTAATCCTTCGTTGCGTGAAAAGCACCATTGAGGTTTTATTTGGATTAACTGATAGTCCAACATGAAGACACCACCGCTCAACAACACATAAGGCTTGTTGCATCAAATCAAAAAGTGTGTTAATGCAAATACCGGTGATCATTATATGATAATCATCGGCGAAACCATACGTCGGAAACCCAAGCTCATTAAGTTTTCTCAACAAGCTATCGGCGACAAGGTTCCATAGAAGTGGTGAAAGCACACCACCTTGAGGACATCCGCAGACACTCAGTTTCCTCATCTCTACTTGTCTTAACGATGAGCACAGATGTGGGTTGCTAAGCATTGCGTGTATCCAGTTCGTGATATATGAAGGTACTCCATGATCTCGTGCTGCTTCCAAAATGGATTCGAAAGACACGTTGTCAAAAGCACCTTCAATATCGAGAAAAACTCCTAAACTTGATTGCTTTTGTGAAAAAGCTTTTTCAATGTTGTAGACAACATTGTGTAACAGGGTGGTAGTAGACTTCCCCCGCTGATATCCATGTTGCATTGCATGCAGCGGGTGCTCGCCCAAGCTACCATCCCGAATGTAGTGGTCGATTAAACGTTCCACTGATTGGAGAAGGAAGGAGGTCAGACTGATCGGTCTAAAGCTCTTTGCCTCCTCATAAGTGACGCGGCCACCTTTGGGAATGAATTTGACAGTTATTTCCATAACTGACATACTTCAACCCGCCGGATGCCACGCGGCCTCTAGGCTGGTTTTGTCCGGAGAAAGATAGTAGAGTTATCAACCTCCTAGTGGACCACAGCCAGTTACTGGGGAGTCCGCCCGGCTCTTCCCAGGCTCCGTTCGCCATTGAGAATATTTTAAACCCCCTCAACAATTTTACCCATAGCACGGGTCGCATGACACTATGGAATTGGGGTTCCCTGTTTGGTGTTACCACCGGAACAGGTAGTCCGTAGTGTAATTCTTAGCCGGTTGAAACAACCACTACCGACACTACACGGCTTATCTAGGCTGTTCGGAGAAAGAAGCTGACATTGATGGACAGCTCCCATAGATGGCCGAACAGCCGGCACCAAAACCAAAAAAGTTTTTTTTTGCGCTGAAACCCTTACCCCCTTAAACATACTTTATCCATCTTCACCCTAAACTCCTTGGCAGGGAAAATATACTCCGATTGAAGAAGAAAAAACGAGTTTGCGATCAAAGTAGCTAGTAAACATAATTGTAGTCCGAAAAAAAAAGAATTTGAATTTCAGTACCACTACGCTCATTCAAACTCGTGGCTCATAAATTGGTAAGGTATGCGACGCACCCAATCCCTAAATCCTAAATTATAATCTTAAAATAATCCATTTTATTTATACTCAAAATAAGATTTACAGTTTATGATTTTAAGACAGATAGTCACGTAGCGAACATGTTCGCGGTGGCCTCATGATGCTGATGCTTGAAGCGATATAAAACTTTGATGTTCGCGATTCTCAAATAAATGAGGCAATCGCTTTATACGTGTTCACCGAATATCGCTTCGAAACTCTGTGCAATGTTCCAAAAACGCAAAAACCACGAGCCAAGAGCTTACCTCGTGTTCGACGATGTGTGCTTCTAAGGTTAATGTGAACTTTTTCGAACATTGTAAAAAGCGAACTAGATGCGAAGCTCGCTTCGTCCAAGCAGAGATAAGTTTTACCCCTAAATGTTCGCAGCGATTGTGTGAAACTCATCGATTGCATGTGGTATGCAGGGGTTCCAACAGTACAGCCTTGCGACAGTATTTCAGAGGCTGTCGTCTTCTTTTCGCTTCGACAGTTTGATGACCGAACTAAGCACGACAGCTCTCAGTAAAACTGTTATGCGACTTGCAACGTTGCCGTCTTGTACCGCACACGACGGTTTGCGCATACGTCACAACTGTAGTTAATGTGCGATGACAGCCTCAGTTGGTTTTGCGTAACATTTCTATCGTTCTTGGTGGTAGAACCGACACGTCGATGCAATCAAAGAACGTTTTTTCTGTGAAAGTCGTGCTCTGTACATTAGTTTAGCCCAGTACGGTGCGGAATATAGAACGATTTAGAATGAATGCTGCATGCAAGGTTTTCGTGTTTTTTCATTCATTTCCCAGACGGGATCACAACCAGAGGCTTTATTTGATTTGATTTCAAACAGTTGGCGAATTTTTAACGTCGTTCGAAATTAAAAACCTGAGCAAATATTTTTAGTCGTTGTGGTAGACTGTTATGTTACGGGGAGAATCATTTGAGTGAAGCTGGATAGTAATTATTCAGTAATGGTGATGTGGGTCGAATTGGCATATCGGGGCAGAAAGCAATCGTTTAGAAGTACGTATTGCGGAAAGTTAGACGGTTTCAGAAAACGGATTTTTGATATGCCGTGTTGATGAAAATGCAGATTCCACCTAGTCACGAATCACAGCATGAACATAGGTCATGAGTTATGAGGCTTTTTTATTTCATCGGAAAGCTAAAAAATTGCGTTGCTACAATAGAGAAATACATAATATAGTTAAATTTAATTTTAAGAGGGGCGCGCCGCCGATTTCAGGCTCCTGAAATATTTTCGTGATTTGTTGGTTATGCTAATTTGTTTGAGGTGATCAACAAGCTGATGATTTTATTTGTTTTATTATGCCACTCAATAGCAAACGTGTTTGTCGAGATTGTCCTAACATTTTGTACTTTTCAAGGTACAGGCACACCTCGAAATAGGGGACGTTGGGCAGTTGTGAACCATTGGGAGTTGTGAGCAGCGCTAAGCCATAAATAATTAAAATGGGGTAACTACTAAATATTTCTACTGTCATGACCTCATTTTCTTATTAGCAATTTTATCCGAAAAACAGGATTATACCACAATTTTAATCGTCCCGTGCCGCAACCGCGAATTCAGGAGGTTTAGCGTGAATCAATAGTCACCTATCCATTGCGAATCAGATCATATTTCTAACTAATAATTAGTTTAGAATTATCTTAAAATTTAACTTCTAAAGGCCCTTTAAAAATAACAAAAAATGCCTTTAACATTGCTTTGATTGGCGTACGTACTACAGAATAATAAAAATAAATTTCAATCACTTTTTATGTTTAATATGGAATGTATTATTATTGTTAGTGGTAAAATGCTCTAATACAGCACTTGTTTTTAAAAAATGATGGCTTTCATCATCAAGAATAGTTGAAAATGGTTTGTAAAAATATTTCCTCGGTCCCGTATTTATAAACTTTTAAATAAAAATATATTTTTCATGTTTTAAATTTTTATATCTTTAAATTTTAAAGTTCCAAAATTATTAAATCCTTGACTTCCAAAATTTCTTAATCTTCAATATTTTAATTTAAAAATTTCAAATCTTTAATTCTTTAAATTTTTAAATCTTTGAATTTTTAAATTTTTGAATCTTTAAATTTCTAAATTTTTGAATTCTTTAATTTTTAAATTCTTAGATTTATCAATTTTTCATTTTCTCATATATTAATCATATGATTTTTTAATTCCGAAATCCTATTTTTTGAAATGTCAGCTTAAATTTTTTAATTTTCAATTTTGTATGTCATATTTAATGTTCAGTAAATTTTTTATGTCATATTTAATGTACAATAATTATTAGGGGTCGGCCAATTCAGACCTAGTAAGGGTTTATGAGCTATAGAACTACAACCGATTCACAAATAAATATTTTTTCCCGAAAGCCTGATCAATTGCTCACATTTTTTCTAAGGTAACTTTTTCCGATGTCGTTCCGTATTATGTATTAAGGGTTCTACGCAAAAGTACATGAAAAGTCCGAATTACCCCAAATCTGTTCCAATTATGACCACCCATGTCTTATCGATTTTTGCAATGGAAATAAATGCCTATGTTGACCTAAGTTCCTATTTAATTTTCATTAAGTTTCAAATGGTGAATTTACAAGTTCTCTTTGATATAGAAAATTTTGTGGCAAATATTCCATAAAAAGTAAGAGTTGGGCCAAATTACCTAACAATAGGTTATGAGCTATAAACGTAGAAATCTGTGAATCGATTTGCGAAAACTTATCTTTTCCTGAAAGCTCGACCTCTCAAACGGTTTTTCGCGATCGCGTATCATATCGTATATATGGTAAAAGGCCCGAATTGGATCAACCCATATTCACACACAGATTAAACGAAAACAGTTGATAGTCTCGCCTCAAATAAGATATTAAATAAAAGATATTAGACGGCAGGTCCAAAATCACGATAATGCACTTAATTTAATTAATTGTTGTTGCCAACAATAATCTTGTTTTCTGGTTGACACATTTATCAAAAAAGCGCACGCTCACGAAAACTGAGAACCGCAAAATTTTGTGAGAAAATTACTGTCATGAAAATTATATACATACGCTTTTCACAGTATTACCATAGCTGAAAAATACCTGGGATCCGAATTGGCCCACTCCCCTCTAATTAAAAAAAAATCGATTTCTTGATTTAAAAAATTGGCAACATTTTAATATGATGATTTTGCAACTTTGAAGTCTTCAATTTTGCAATTTTTAAATATTTCGATTTTTAATTCCGAATTTTTAATTTTGATCAATATTTATATTTTTGAAAACATTGATTAATATTTTTTAATGGCTCAGTTTTTTTTAATATCCAGATTGCATACGTCACAGTAATCGGTGACAACTAAACAAGTGAAATGCTAAAAATACTTAAATTAAGTTGATCCGGGGCAGCGAATTGCACTAGTGTTGCACTTTCTGGCAGAAGTGGGAATGAACACGTCTAGTGGCCGGCTCTTTCGCTAGAAAATGCAATTTACTGCTCCGGGGTTGTTCATTAAAAAACGGCATTAGAAAACTATTTATTTAATCAATCAATCCATCATGCTATAAATCAATTTCCCAAGACAACGTAATGAAAACTGACGACTGATGTTAAATGACATCCAATGAAAATCGCGCCAGAATTCTGTCCTGGGCAAATTTTTCTACTTTTGAAAACTGCGTTTTATTATGCCTAAAGCACGTCCAAATTAATGCGCATGATTAGCATAACAGTATAACAGTTATGCTGAAAAATACACTTTACACGTTCGTTCGCTTAAACATGCGTTGATCCTTAAGCGGACCTTACACGAGACAGAAATATTGTCAATAAATATATTGATAAGACTGCTTCAATCCATCAATCTCATTTAAATTCTACAATATTGTCAATATTTCTACTCGTGCAGGGTCCGCTTTAGCGCAAATTGTTGCCGCTGCGTCGATTCAAACTCCATGCAAATGTTCAATGGTGACATCCATCATATGACAGCCCTAGACGACAATTCTCGACAAACATATGATTACGGCCTAAAAGCCAACTGTCAAAATCCACTTTGAATGGAAATTCCGGACAAACCGTTACATGCCAATCACAGATGTTGGTAGTAGACGAAAGAGAAAAGTTTTCTCTTTCATAAACTGTTGTGAAATGTGTTCAGCTAGTAACGGTTTGTCCGAAATTTTCATTAAAAGTGGATTTTGACAGTTGGCTTTTAGGCCGTAATCATATGTTTGTCGAGAATTTCACTAGTTTGGACGAAGAATGTTATCCCTCTCAGAAGGTTGTCACCGCGACAGATTATGCGAAACAGCAGACACAAAAAATGGTAAACCGACAGCCCATTCGGCTCGCTACGTTTTGCGTAGAATATTGTCAACAAAACGAGCGCGGTACAGACTGTCCCCAAACAGCACTTTTCCTCACAAGATTGCACTGTTGCCATTACAGTTTGGCTTGACGAGCGAACGTGCTGTAGCAAGAGAGCGTCGAGCACACATAGAGACATCCGATTCTGTTGCACAGCGACAGTAGTAAAAAGGCAGTCATATTGGTAAGCCTGGTTGTATGCTTGATAGGGTGCTTCGTGAAGCTTCGAACAGCAATCAATTCATTTTGCGAACTTTTCCGTCGCTGGCTGCTTAAGAGTGTTGCGTTGAAAAAATATATTTATTTTTATGCATGCGTGTGCGTTATAACTTGTTAATCCATGTTTACGGCACTTTGTAGCTGCGTAGGGTAAAGAGCCTATTGGCTTTCATATGTTTCATATTTCGGTTATATGTGATATATATTTCGGTTATATTTTTTTTTTATCAGTAAGGCATCTGACAACTTGCTTCTGTAGTTATTGCACTGTTCAGCAGCGTAGTATTTTATATAGGAGAGTACACTCAGGTTTTTTACGCGGTTTTTTGCGCGGTATTCATTTACGCGTTTTTTAAATTTACGCGATTTTCATTTACGCGGCCTGTATCCCCCGCGTAAAAAAACCTGAGCGTAATTGCATCGGAAACAGTCACATTCCCAGCAGAACTTTTTGTTTTCTAATTTCAAACACTTTTGTTTCGTACTGCACAAAACGGAAAATCATAAAACAAAACTTACCGTCCCAGCAGCAGTTTATGCGGGTGATCTTTTTCGATTAAAATTCAAACCATGTCTTAAGCGTTACTGGACTTAAAATTGTTTTCCCAGTTAATGCAGTCAGAGTATTTGTCCTGTTCTATGTATTTAAAACACAGTTCTAATCGCGTTTTAAAGTATACAACAAATAGAACGGTTGGGTATACCAATTTAAATTTTAAAATAAGTCTGTTTTAAATTATGAAACAAACCGCTGTACTGAAGATATAATTATGTCAGTTCTATTACCACATAAAACACCTATATAATATAAAACGCTGCAGAATTGGTTTAATAATACAATGTTTACACTACAGAGTTATAACACGTTATAATAATTAGCAACAAGAAAAATGTCACCAAGATAGCATAAAAACCCGTTTTAACTGGTAGTGCAAACGTTGTATAACAATGTAACTTATCAAATAATTTCATTTGTTCAACCACTAATCGATCAAGAAATACTTAACCTTAAGATTGTTTACTTAAGTTCATTAGTACATTATTGAAAATTTAAATGGAAAATGAAATTTCATATTTCATGGAGAATCTGTATATTTCCGTTGGCGGGCGTGGGCTTCCTCGTCACAGTTCTCAATATGGAACTTTTCTTTTGAATATATTTTCCGGACAGACCAGCTAATTTTTACTAGATGGATCAGCCAAATAATGCCAATCAGCTAGTGAGATACTTGTTTAATTGTAATAATAGATTACCGTTAAATGACCTTCAATAAATTATGCTTTAATGGAGAGCGTGTATAGCAAATTGTAACATATGAAAACAGGCGAGTGAGCAAGAACGTGAGTCGATATGTGTGATAGATAAAATTTTTAAGGTCACCGTGGTCGTGTCATGTACACAACCCTTTAATTTTTTTTTTGGAACGGAAACCATTTCTGTGTATTTTAGATATCTGTCACAATCCATACTTTGATTACTTTAATTCAGGATTTATTTTTAGGAATGTCAAAATGAAATAACAAGATTATAACACAATAAAATTTTCTTATCAGATTGTGTTATAAATTTGGTCTCGTTAGTAGTTAAAATAACAGAAAATTATAACAAGTAGCAACGCGAGATATAGTTTTGGAATCTTTTTGTTATGTGATCTGATCGGGATCCCTCCCGAAATTACCCTAATAAAAGTCTTTAGCACGGAAACTTTTTTTTATCCACGCGCAAAGATTCAGTATTATTTTGACCGTTTATATGATAATAATATGATTAAGATTAAGTTTAGGTTTAGGTTTTGATTGGAAAAAAAACTTACCGCACTGCCAACGTCAACGTTATTATGGCAATAATGTAAAATTGCATATCATTGGCTAAGTACCACGACCAAATCATGCACATTTCGTTGAAAGGATACCAGTTGTTTATATATAGTATATTGCGCCACCAAAATTGACGACATGTTATATGATCAATGATTCCAGGGGTAAACACCGATCTTCCATATGTCCATCTGAAATAAATTTTATGTTTTCATTAATAAAAATTCGCAATATCACAGATAACAGATGTTTAGGCTCGATTGTGTAAATACCCGCTACTGAAATTCCGTGTTAATCAGACGTCTAAAAGACGTTTGGCAAACGTTTGTAGGTGGTGCAGTAATCGATGCAGTACTGTAGGACTACCGCTGTCAAACACGTGTAGCAAACAGTTACACAGATGGCAACAGTGAAACACGGATTTCCAGCGTTCATCAATTTGAAAATTTACACAAACGCGTATGAAATACTACCTAAAATTGAGTTATTTTGCCTCAATCAGCGGGTATTTTAAAATAAGGCAAAATTTAAATTGGTGTTGAAGGTAGTTACCATTCAACCACGGCAAATATCATAACTCATTCATAGGTTTTTCATACTCAACCTTGAATTGAGTATACTTAAATTAAAGTTCGATTTACTTAATTTTGAGTATAGCTCGAAGAACTCAAAAGTACCTAATTCCACGAAAGAGCTCAACTGAGTTGCATGTCTCGTTTTGTTTTTGACAACACTAATAAGTGCGAAAGGGGCGCAAAACTCAAAAGTACCTAAATTTAAATTAAAAGAACTTATTCTTTGGGTTGTTTTATTTTTCGGTGCAGGTTTGTAATGAAATTGTGTTCTAGCCTAAACGTATGTTATCTGTGGTAATTCTTCTGTATAATTACTTTAGTGCAAGCTCGTTTAGAATAATCACAAACAAATAGGCGGGAGTTAAACGCAGAAATCGATATAACACTGATAAGAACACTTTCAGTACTGCCTGGATTGATGCATGACCTTTATTTTTTTGTTTTCCTATAGATTCACTCACGATCATATTATCCTCGTTTGATCGAAAAAAAAGTACAACAACTAATATTCCGCTGATAAAAAAAAACGTATCCACTGAAAATGTAGCATTTCCAACCATTTGATATAAGAAGGACCGTTCTGTTATTTTTCGACCGTACTGCAAATAAAAACAAAGTATATTATGTTATTAATAATTATTTAATAATTATAAGCAGCAGAATTTGACAAAAAGTAACGTTTTTATCGATCTTCCAATGAGATAGTCACCAAGGGCACAGATAACAGACGTCTTTTTCGAGCGATAAAGTTGAGTAATAATTAGCGGTCTAATCAAAACATTCTGGATATCAACGCCAGGTGCACTACTTATCGTGTCCGGACGAGCGATACGCCGAACTTCTTCCTTCAAAGTCAATTACACAACTGACGAACTATTTTCTGCTCGTTTGATTCTACCCTTCTCTTTAATATAGTCTCTCTGCTTCCACACTATCTGTGTCAGTCCCTACATCCTTCACTACCTTTACTTTCTCTTTGAATATTTCGAGTGTTAAATAAATGAACCCAATGCCAACTTACCTTTGCAACACAAAAATGCAACAGCGAATTCAACTCGCTATTTCCATGCACCCTTCCGAAACAAAACACTTCATATTTTCTCGTATCGTCCACGTATGTAAAATAAATCCCACTCACATGTCATCGTGTGAAAACAAACCGTTACCGGAACCAAACAATAGGACGACAACGAGATCGTGTTAACTCGCTTCTGACACGCACCGCGTGTGCGACATAAACTATCCATGCCAACGAACATATACTCTCAAAACAGAGAGGCCACAGGTGAATACAATTACAAATTCCACGCTCTCAAATACACAGCACTCGTATACGAACAACCCGATTCTTAGCAGGTAAGCACCATACCAATTGGTCAAAATTGTGCCCGGATACCAACGACCATACACTCATTCGATACAGAGATCTAATCAGGCAAACAAGCCGGTGCCGCAATCAATCAAGCACCCTTGCGAAACTAAAAGGCAGGTCGTGTTTATTAAACAAGCCACGAACATGTACTTTCAAAACCGTGAAACATCAGCGAACATAACTGCAAATTTCACGCACCCAAATGTACACCACCTGTGTACAAACAACCCGAAACAGGAGCCCAATCAAGCATCCTATGCCAAACATAGCAAAGTCATGTTCTCTGGCCTCTACTCTGTGTTGGAACCCGGTAACAGCAAAAACAATCAAAATTTTCTCGCTTCCGAATAGCTAACACACGTGTGAAAACCTGGAGCTATCCAGCTTTTTACCTGCCATAATGGCGGTCCAAATTGTTCAGTTCGTAATACGTTTAATGGCCCTTTTTTGACAATAATCGTTTACGTCAACCGCCCAGTGAGATTAAATCATCCCACGTTAGTCCAGTGCGTTGGATGCTTATTCAATGAACGCCCGACAACTTCAACTGGGCGTTGCTGTCAAGCTGGCGTAAACGATTATTGTCAAAAGGAGGCAATCAAACGTATTACGAACTGAACAATTTAGGACGCCATTATGGCACATAAAAAGCTGGATAGCACAAGCAAACACGCGATGCCAAATCAAAAGACGAGAACGATATCGCATTATCTCGCTTCTGGCACACTGCGTGTATGAAAGACCAACCCTTGCTAACGAACATGTACTCTCAAAACGGAGAGGCCACAGCAAATGCAATGGGAAATTCCGCGCACCCGAATACACAACACCCTGTGTAAATAACCTGGCGCGGTAACCCAAGCAAGCACCTTCGCCAAATGTAAAGGCGATAGTGAGACCACATTTTCTCGCTTCATTCGCCTACATGTGGGAAAAAATCGCACCCATGTGCCAACGACCATATACTCCGAAACCGTGATGGAACCAGGCAACAAAATCATAATTTCGTTGCTTCCAAATACATAGCATCTGTTTGTAAACACCTGGTGTTGCAGCCAAACAAGCACCCTTGCGAAACGAAAAAGTGATATCAAGATCATATTCTCTCGTTTCTGTCACCCCCCATCGCGTTTGTTAAATAAACGAACCATGCTAACGAGCAGCCACCTACATCCCCCAAAAAAGAGGGAACAGCGAATACCATCGCAAATTCCATGCACCTGTGTGCAACGCCTTTTCGATACAATGATGTAACCAAGCAACAAAATCAAAAGTTCCTCGCCTCCAAAAACAACACTCGTGTGCAAACAAGGAGCTCTAGGAAACGAAAAGGCGACATCGGTAGTAATTATCACACTTCGTTCACATGCCGCACGTAAGTTAAATAACCGAACTTATGCCATACTCTCTTAATACGGAGAGGAAATAGCAAATCCAATATCAAGTTCCTCGTCCTAAATACATAGCACCCAAAAAACCGGTGCCGTATTAGCAGCCCTTACGTATAGCGAATTTCGATAGTGAAGTTAACATCCTCGCTTTGCTTACACACCACCAGAGTTAAAAATAATCGAAGTTCTTTATTAACGGTTGAAAATGAACCTGATGCGACTCGCGGTGAATAGAAAAAATAGTCATTCAAATATCCATGTTATTCATTCAGTTGAATATCGTACAATATATTCATTTTACTAATTATATAGGAAAATGTTTTCAAATGTCGGTAAAGCATATGAAACAACAATCATCATCGCTTACATTGTGCCAGGGCCTACTTTAATGTGTTTGATTCATTGCTCACGGCCGCTTCGTGTAATAATGGGCGGTTTGTTCGTTTGACGTTTTCAGCTGCGTCCCTGAATATTGAAAATGAATGCGGCTGAATATGATCAATTTTCATTCAATGAATTTAAATATTTTTAACTCTGCACACCACATGCGTTTAAGCGAATCCATCAGGAATCAGAATATATTGGCGTAAATGGCACGTTCCCCGTATGTAGTCGGGGATTTGTGCCTTGCCGTGTGTTTTCATCATTTTCTGAGCCGAAGGAAAAGACAAGGAGGTGTGGGGAAGTAGAACTAGCAGGGTGGGAAAAATAACAACGCAAAAACAAAAATAAACAACAGGTAAGTTAAAGTCACAAGTAGTTCAACTTGCCTGCGAATAAGTCTAAAGCTCTTTACCACATTGGATAAGAAACTTTAGTATGTCTCTGAGTTTCAGTCAACATGGTTTCGTCTATATAAGGACGGCTGAAGACTCGAAATCGCAATTGCGCTACCGCTGGAGTGATGCATATCAGATGATATGGTTCCGTAGTAGGATTCACAAAGATCACATGAAAAAGACTCAGCGCCCTGAATAGTTGCCATGTGATAATTGAGTTTGCAGTGGCCGGTTAAAACCCTGGTCAGCATGCCGCAGTGAAGCTTCGAGAAATGTAGGAAATTAATATCTTCACCACATGTAACCATTTGTGACCACAATCGTGTATGACTGGTAGCAAGATCAACATGGTTACTGTTCCAAAGCCCAGTAACCTGAAGTCTGTATGGACATGATAGTGCTTCTTGTTTGAGGTGTATGTGTAATGGTTTGATATTTAGAAGTGCCTCAAGAGCAGCAGCCGGAGTCGTGGTGAAAGCACCAGTCAACGCCATGAGCGCCAGATGATTTAGCTTTGACTGGACTGTCAGCACTTCTCCTCTCTGCCACCACACAAGGCATCCGTATGACAGTATTGGACGTACAATCGTGTAAATACAATAGATGTATTTAGGTTTGAGACCCCAGGTCTTTCCAAAAATTCGTCTGCACTGCCCGAAGGCCATGCACGCTTTCTTGACTCTGAACTCAATGTGAGCAGACCAATTACCATATCGCTTTCTTTCTAAAATCTCACAGTTTTACTTTAAATGAAAATAATTGGAATTTTATGCAACTGCGCATGCAAGGTCTTGCACCTTTGTGAAGTTGGCCGAAAAATTCGCGGAAATTTGGTGAACTAAATTTTAATCGTTTGGTGGTGATTGGTAGTTGGTTTTTAACTACCAATCACCACCAAACGACCACCAAACGATTAAAATTTAGTTCACCAAATTTCCGCGAATTTTTCGGCCAACTTCACAGAGGTATGTTGAATATACTGTGAAAATTTCAAAGCGACCAAAAATCATTTGTTCGAGTTATATTTCCGGCCAGTGGTTTCGAGAAAAACGCGGTTAAAGTTTGCAGTACACATGGGTTATACATAAGAAGCGTTGCGGCAAAATTGAAAATTTCTCGACAAACGTATTATTACGGCGTGAAAGCCAACTGTCAAAATTCTCTTTGAAAGGAAATTCCGGACAAACCGTTACTGGCTGAATACAGTTCACATCAGTTAATGAAATAGAAAACTTTTCTCTTACGTTTACTACCAACGTTTGTGCTTGGTGAGTAACGGTTTGTCCAGAATTTCCTCTCAAAGTGAATTTTGACAGTTGGCTTATACGCCGTAATCATATGTTTGTCGAGATTTGTATATTTTTGAATTGTTTTCGTTCTCCATGTTTTGGGATATAATTTTTCACATCCTTAAGCACATTTTAGACTAATAAATAGAAAATCGATTGTTTTAAAATTTTGCAGTGGAGTAACCGCTTAAACAATTTATTATTTAAGATCCATAAGTGACTAAAACGTTATTTTGCTAATAATGGTGCATACTATCGAGAACGTTATAGAGTTGTATTGTTAGGCGCTAGCCACTCCAAGGGGTTGAAGAGCTTCTCTAACATTACACTTAGTAGTCAGTTCAGCCAAATCTGACTGTTCCAAATTAAATCAAATGCTTATAGGAAAAGAGTGGAAGCTTACATCTTTTGAAAAGTTTGTATCAGTTGCTGTTCTGCAACACATGAAAAATGCCATAAAAATTATTTATTTGCTTCAGATAATTATGTCGTCCATGGAATGGAAATCTGAAATTTTAGCCTGGTGGGGCTTATTATACCATTCTACCCAACTAGTCTACTAACCATGCATATAGAATTTGGCAGACCTACTTTGCTGAAAATGAAGTAATTCAAATTATCAGCACGACTACCCAATCAAGCCTGAAATACCAAAAGTCCAGTAATTTTAATTAATAAAAATTATAATTAGTTATTTCCTATAGTCTGCCATCTGTCTGATAATGACGATTATAAATTCACAAATTGAACCTGATACTGGATGCAGACAAAATTTCTTGGACCAATCGTTCTGAATTTTGCACAGTTCTCTTCTTCTTCTTCGCATCATTGCCCAGGCAACTACAAGAGCTTTTTGCAAACTGCTAAATATTATTACTTTTCAATAACATGTTAATCGTTGTTTTAGCAATAATCGGACTTTGGTTTAAAAGTACTTCGAAAAAATCGAAAATCGACCAAAAAATAAAAGCTCCCTTGTAAACTACTTGTGAAATGCTATGAAAAACAACTGTGAAAATGTCTCAACGTTTGGTCCAGTAGATTTTGAGTTATGGTGTACAGTTTTCGATGTGGCGCCTGACTGAAAAGACAATCTTTGCATCGAAAAAATTAAAGTATCCAATTTTTTGCCGATTATACCTTACACAACCCCCCCTTAAGTTCCGACACGATTTAAGCGATTTTTCCGTATTCAACTTTTTGCGTAATTTTGCCAAGTCATCTGTCTAGTCTCAGCTTTCACAGCTCTTTCATACCCTGTGCATGTCTGTTCTATCATAAAGAATTAAACGAAAATTTGTACTACAGCGGAAATGCACATCGTTCAAGATATGCTAGAAAATTATAAATTACGAAACAATACAAACAAGCTCCGATAACATTTAAATAACGATCAAAATGATAATATTTGTAACAGTTTGTTTGCCGTCATATTTAAAAGTGTTACTTAGGCTATATGGCATGGCTTCATTTACAATTTTTTATTCAATCTTAGTTTTGAACTCTTTCGAAAGCAGTAAAAATATAAATCAACTTCCACTTGCTTATGGTGTTCTTTGAGAGAAGATACAACTAGAAAAGGGAACAAATTGTGATTATATATTCTTTTCCTTGTGTTAAAATAACTAAAAAATGTGAGCAAATTAAACTTCACTCATTTTGATAGCCATAGGAAAACTAACGAACGAAAACAATTTTCATCTCTGAATCCAATTATAAAATTTCGTTCGACAGTTTGTTTTAATATGATTCGACTTCTGCTAACCTACAATATAACTCTTCGATGTGGCATTTTGAAATGAGCGTGTAGCACCTTCTAGATATAGGACGATAAAGAATATTTTAAAAAAAATGCATTTAAAATTCGATTACACCTGTTTTTCGTACGGGATAAAACTTGCTTACTTGCCCTCATATGATTTTTGTGCAACATGGGCCATAATATTGCACATAAAGTTCGAAAAGTTGATTCAAATTATTGAGATGTATGCAAGAGGAACATGGCGGCCTTTTACACTGTTTTCATTTGGCTTCAGGATGCAGCTATTTCTGTAATGACAGGTACTAACGTCTTAGGCCGGACTAAACTCGGGCCTAAAATCAAAGATAGTACCGTGTGGCGGTACCAACTAGATTCAAGCTTACCGCTATTAGAGAGTTCAACTTCACTAGAAACAACGCTGGCACGGCGAATTTTACGATATTTCACGAGGCGACGTACAGGCACACCCGGCAACTTTTACGATTACAAAAGTGTTGTTGTAATTTTCAACATTTCGTCAAGACCAGGAGTTACTAAATATTTTAGTTTGCTGATTGCTGATATAACCTGCAGCTCTGTAACCGTGAATCTTCTCATAGGACAGATTCGATCGGCAGATGAAGTAGTATCACTAAATACGCTTTTAAAATAAGTGGCGAATAGGTCACACTTCTGAGAAGTCAGACTAGTAGTCTGATATTTTAAAATCATATCAGTTAGTAATCCGTTCGTCTCCCGCTTGCAGTTCACGAATTTTTAAAACTGCTGGAGATTATTGCGCAGGTTTGCTTGTGTTCGAATGGAGTAGCGTTTGTACAAGAAAAGGTTATTACTCGCTAGCGCAAAACGATATTTGGTGAAGCGACAGCGTGTACGGCAATACAGTCTAAATGTCTTCGATCTGAGTCGTTTAAGATGTCGTAGATGTATATTACCCCACGGTGGCTGGCCTACGCAGAGTGACATAATCAGCCAAGTGGGCATTAATCACGGCAGGGAAAAATTCAAAAAAATAACAGGTTTCGGCAGATGGATAATAATTTCTATGGGAGGAAGATTTGCATCAAGCACAGAAATAGGTTCATGGATCTGACAGTCGGCTAGTGCTGTCTCATTTATTGAGACAAAGTCCAGGATACGACCGTAACGATTTTCAATGCTACTAATTTGTATGAGACAGTTGAAGCTGAATCCAGCGCAAGCGGTAGAAATATAAGAGCGAAGAACGTTGACTACAGTTGTGCGATATTGTCATGTGTGTCCCAAATGAGGCCAGACTGATTGCAGTCTCCAAACAATAATTCTAAGGCTTCATCAATCGATCGGATATGGCTGTTTGTACTAACTAGGTCACTCTTACTGTCTGGTGGTAAATAAATTACACCGATGCTGTCAAAACAATCAGGTAGCTTCAGTTTAACGAACAGCTGTTTAAGCGAAACGAGAACAGGTATGGATCGACGAAACTATTCAATGCAGTAGATACATCGATGAGTACGCACCCTCCGCGTGATTTACTGCTGTTCACAAAACTGCGATCGTTTATATAAAGAGCATATGTACCTCCAAAAGCTGACGAGAATGAATCCTATCATCCAACCAGGTCTCGTTGAGAACAATTATGTCGTAATGAGAAGAATAGATTGCTAGGAAAACTTCATCGATTTTTGTGCGTAGACCTCAGACGTTCTGGTAATAAATTGTCAGTTTACCATTCAAGTCTGCGTAGAGAGTCAATTCCACAAACTCCTCCACATAATTCCAAAGATGATCGTCTGATAACTAGTACGCCTGGAGGATGTCATCATTTGAGAGACGAGCAGTACCATTCTAAGCTTCAGCAGAACATATACTGCATCTAACGCCACCTGGCGGAGTAGCTCTGCATGGAATAACGCTGGGTGCTTGAATACCAAACAGATTTGATGAAACGACGTGGCTTTGATAATCGGGTGATGTCACACACACCTGGAAGGTATCATTACTTAACCCTTTCATGCCCAACTTTTTTCTAGTGCATGTAGGATTTTAAAACTATATTTCCTTGAAAACGGTGTGGTCAAGAAACACGAAAAGCCATTTTCCATAAAGATAGGTCCCTCGCAGGGCTAGATACAATTCTCCTAGAATATTAACATTAGTCCACTTGTGTGTAAAACGTAGCCAAAGGTATTCTAAATTGATAAGTTTTGTCAGTTTTCAATAATATTGCAACATAACGAAGATATATGAAAAAATCATTTTTCATCGTCAACGTAAGCTGGCAGCACTGCTCCTATGGAATGCAATCAGACTAACTGCAATAATTTCAGTTCTAGAGCTGATCCTTGTAACTGTTAGTACTCAAATGAAAGACTATAGTCACATTTATTAGCCTTACTTGTTTTTGTGAGCAAATCTTGCCTCAATCAAAATTTATAGCTGTTTAAAAACGTTGTTGTTCTTAGGCCAAGTGTCTTTAGACAGAGTTTTATCTCTGAGTAATGTTCTAACGCCAGCTTTGAAGGTAATGAAGCTCAGAGATGAGAGAACTTTGTCCTTAGGAACTAGATGAACTATTCTCGGTTGCAGATCTTTCCACAGGCAATCTTTCACAGGTGTAGACAATCTATCACTTCATCATCCGAATGCTGATAATTAGACTCATAACAGCTCCTAAGGTGGTGAAACTGTTTTTATCGTTTCAAACGCAGTTTGGATCCACGAATATTACTGATTTTTGTTTTGAGCGGATCATCTTTACGCTTGCACTTAGAAGTGTTTGAAAGTGGATTATATGGTCCGTGTTCAAGGTGTAGGGGAGTGGAGATAGATGAACCACGGGGATAGGTGTATCACTAAGTATACTACGTAATATCCTGATGATTGAGCGTAAACATATTATTTATCTTGTTGGCTCTTTCGGTAATCTAACCTCACACGAATTTGCGATCGCGTTAAACATTTGTAGCAGCTTTAAAAAATAATCAGTTTTTCGTCGTTAAAGTGAGGATAGGTGAACCAGGTGTTTTCCTATGTAATATCATACTTCAGGATACAAATTAAATGATATTTCGTGCTTTTAAAACACGTGAGTCTACGTGTTTTTATATTAGCCGGAAGAATGGTTGTTTAACTTTCCTTCGGGAGCGGCTCAAGTATCCCCTCCCATTTGACATACATTTGTAAAATACTAATAATTATAACCGCACGTAAATTTTCATTGCCAGAGGTATTATATATGGTAAGGCATTGTTTATTCTTTCAAACTCATGGCCGAGCTTTTATGACATCTTTCAAATGAGCTAAGTCAGTCATCAACAATTTAAGGAAACTATCGTTGGGTACTATATTGTTACAACAACGTGAAGCCGTTCTATCTATCAACATTCGAAAATAAGTCAGTACAGCCGTTGTACATCCAAAATAGATTCCGTGGGTGGGTTTCCAGGACGTCACGAATATCATAATCCATCTTGTCACATATGTGAAATGAATTCCCGCAGTACCTACGACATGTGATTCGTTCAGAATCATTAACCACTTTCGAGCAGTTGGTACAAGCCACGCTTTTGAGCGTACAAATAACGCCTAGCAGGTATGCAATATGCGCAAGAAAATAACTCTAAGAGGTATGACAACGTGCGCCAATAAAAGCAAACTTGCACGCAACGTGTGATAACTCAGCTACCCACCAGAAGAGGTCGCTTTAGGCGAAAAAAGGGTGACGGAGTGCGCAGTGATAACGCCAAGTAAAAACAAAAAGAACAAACAAAACCATCACTTTCACAAATTACCATAACGCGATATGATCCTGATTGATGTCACGATGTCATAATTTCCTGTTAAAAACATTTTGAATCATGACTTTGTCGGATCACAGTGGATGATCCAAGGGGAGGGTTCTGGGGGTCCGGACCCCTTCCGATATTTTTTTAATCGCTAAGAATTTTTCAATTAGTTTCAAGTTTATAATAGTTTCAAACTCAAAATCATCCTAAACCAAACTTGACTAACAAAACTTATACATATTCATTAAAAGAAGGTATTATGTATTACGAATTGTACAATATTCATTTTAAAACCGAAATTTCAGACCCCTCCCGAAAAAAATTTCTGTGTAAATACTTCATTAAGTATATTTGTTTCGGATCTTATGACGCACCCCTAGTGTGTCTTAGTGTTACAAACTTTTTGAAGAATTCCCGGTACGTACGTTGTAATGTGGGTGTCCTGATGCAGTTCCTATACATCATTATATTCGAAATCTTACAACACAATAACTTTGCATCCTAACATCCAATTATTTATAAGCATTATAGAATCCCAGACATTATGACGCAGTATCATTTCGGACTTTGTGAAACAAGAATGATTTCGAATCACATTCTTACTTTCGGCTATTATAATATGCTCTTGTGCGTTACAATGTCCAGGACGTTATGATGCTATGATACGGTGCCGTCTCAGTTCTTTGACCCTAGAGAGGACAGTCGATTTACAGAACGCATAATTGTCACATATTCTGCTGGGTTCCTTTGGTACATAGGGCAATTATGGAAACAATGCCGGTATATAGGTCTATGAATACATTTATAAACTTAAGCATTGTGAACAGGATGTGAAAGCGCGTGTAGTAAAACGTAGGAAAATATGAAGTCCAAGGCGCTTCCTTCGTGAAGGATTTCGATGGAGACGCATGGTTGTTAGACGCTATAGATTGTATCTTCGTGAATAATTATCTAACTATTCGCCACCAAACCAAAAAATTCGCCTATTCGTGACCACCAAACGATTTCCTATCGATCTGAATAGATTTTGTAGCAAGACAATAATGTTTTGTATTATTCCGGCCAACTTCACGTTAATTTTTTAATATTTTTTATTAATTAACCGCTGACTACCAAACGTTACAAACAGACTACCAATCACCACCAAACAACCAGCAATCGACTAAAATTTAGTTCAATAAATTATGCAATTGCATAACCTTTCTATATGATAATGGCAAAAATCGATTGCATGAAATTTCTAAATTTCCTCGCATTGCGCATAATGCCAATGAGAAGAAAACGCAATCACCTCCGCCTATAACAGTGATGATCTCCGACTTCAAAGCCTTTCGAACTGAGCTTTCGACGTTCCTCCCGGACGTGAAAGTCTCTTTTCAGATTAGCCGAAGAGGAGAATGTCGAGTTACAGCGGAGGAATTGATTGGCCACAAACGACTACTCCAGTATCTTACGGAGAAATTATATAAATTTTATTCATATGATTTCAAGACAGATAGACCATTCAATGCTGTCTTGAAAGGGCTACCACAAGGTCAAAGTTTGGATGAAATATCCAACGAATTAAAAAATTTACTTGGCTTTTTACTTTCACAAGTTTTTCTTATGAAGTGAAAGACTAGCGGAGAGAACACGCCAGTACGCTCTTGAATTATCCAGGAGCTTTATTTAATATATTTCAACCGTAATGAGGTTAATAATTTGAAAGTATTGGAAAAGCACGTTTTATGTTCCACGTGCGAGTAAAGTGGGAACATTATAGACGACATGGGGGCAGAATTCAAAATCTGACCCAGTGTCGTAGATGCCAGGCTTTGGGTACGGCACAAAAAAATGTCATTTGGATTGCAAATGTATGATCTGTGGTGATAAATCGCACACGAAAGATAATTGTCCGGTGAAAAAAGCCACAAAAAGTTTCAAATGCGCTAATTGTAGCGAAAATCATAAATCGAATTTTTGGGGTTGTCCTGTTCGAGAAAAAATTATAAATTCTCGTTCTAGACAACAAAAACAACAAATAAAAGCCTGTTTTAATCCACTTGGTGGTGCAATTGTGCCTTTCTCATTTCTTTAAACTATGAGTCTATGGCTGGTTATGTTCGTTTCAATTATGGAAACATCTACTACATTATTAGTACACTTTACACCTACACACAATAGTTTGCCAGCCACGAAACTGATGAGCTATGTGTAGACAGTGAAACACTTGAAACAAAAAAATATCATACTTTATTAGCCTAATCAGCATTAGTTCAATGTTGCCTTCCTGCTAACTACGAACGAACCACTCCCCAGCTTATTTCGGAACGTCTTGTGCTATAGCGGTGGTATAAAGATGATGGGGTTGAGATGGGGAGGGGTATGAGTGATGGATTGGGTGGTGGCTTGGGGAGGGGGGTGCAATGAGGGGTGATCTAAGGGGAATTTAAATTGGTGGTGACCGGTGAGGGGAAGGGGGGTGTAAATCTCTCCTGCTAAAACCCAGAAACCTTATGTCAATGCCGGGATTAGGTTGACGATTTTTAGAGTGATTGCATATCCTCTATATGAAAAAGGCAAAAAGCTACGTCATTTGTGCATGACCCCTTAGCTGACAATTAGCTAAAATATATATTTTTGAAATCTGGACGGATCTGATTTTTTCAGATTTGGATAAATCTGAAGCTGGCAAGTCCATATAAGTTACAAATAGTGTTATAACTAGTGTATTAGGAAAAGATTGCAGATTTAAAATAACTCATTTACTCCTTTTATAAACTGGCTGTCCAGAAATGGATGAAAGCAAACAGAACAAAATCGAATATGATTTTTAATTATTCGAGTTGTTTGAAATACCCAAAGAACATCAATTTGAAAGAACAATGTGAACAATGAACTAGTTCGCTATGGACGTGTGGGGCAAAGATCTATTTTGCGGAGAGTACAGTCGCAATGAAACGAGAAGGTATTTATGGAACATTGTTGTCATGTTGTTTTACGTGTACCATTACATTGTACGATTGATAGATTATAGTGAAGACCCGCTTTTATCAGCCCACGATTTTGTCAGCCTCATATGAAAATTGATAGTTGGTAGTTTGATGAGCTCTAGCAGACGAACCAAGTCGAATTCGAGTAAATTTTTTCTTGAGCATATTTGTCTTATCTTAGAGATCCTTAATAAGAAAAAATCCAAATTTTAATATTACTTTAAATTTTGCGCTGTCTGACCCTATTAAGCGAAATTTATACTAAATAATCGGAAAGAATTATGAAGCTATATCTAGGGACTAGAGCAGAATATTTTAAGAACTTCGGTTGTTAAAAAGAAAGAAAAATATATGTCCCGATTTTGTCAATATCCCCGTTTTAACAGCCTAAAACTCACCAAAGGGCTGCTAAAAACGGATCCTCACTGTATTAGAATTGTCTAAAATTGATGCAAGTTATTATGAAAATTCTGCTAGTTAACTTGAGTGCTTATGCTACAGAATTTGCGAAGTTAAAGGCTGATGAAGTACTATCCCTGATAGTCGACACTAAGCCAACGAGGCATCAATACTTATTAATTTGCGCATAAGTAGTAGAAAGGCGCCTTTTAATATTTGGCTAGATTATAAGAGAAGCGCTTTTTATAAAGATACTTCTAGTTTTCCGATCTGTATACTTCACATCCTTGCTCTCATTTGAGTACTATGGCTCTAAATTTTCAAAACTTTCCCTACCCTACCCAGTAATCTCAAGCTAATTAAATGTCGTTAAAATGTAAAAAAGTGTTATACCTAAATCGAAAATACAGCTATGAAATAAACCGAATTGAGGCTAGCCTAAACACACAATTAATAAAATCGTCGATTAAAACCAACAAACGATACCGAGTTGATAGCTGAAAGTCATAGTAAGAATGTCGATAGATTCTATCATCTTATATAAAATTTGTAGTAAAAAAATTACAGTTCACTAAAGTAGGTTGAAATCTAATCCGCAAGGACCGAATTGACGATAATGAAATCAGATAGTTTATTTATGTTCTCTTTCGTATTCATTACCAACTATTGGCAAAACTTATATCATAAAATGTGACAAAATCAATTTATCACTATAAGATGAATTGATCTGATCTTTTTGATATCAAATTTAAGCTGAGCGACTCTGAATTCACTTATAATATATGGCTATGGGACGAAATTCTCTGAAAATGTATATGGCGGATGAAGAGAATATAGGTCAAAGAGTAGGGAGGGGGCGGGTATGTAGAAAGAGATGGTGTGAGGGAAAGTTGAGAGGGGGCTGATGGAATATGCAACACCCAACCGCATATTATACCCACCATTTGAGATTTGGTTTATGAAAATCGGTTCAGTCATCACCGAGTAATCGATGTGACTAATTCTGAAATACGTCCAGAACCCGACCCGAAAATTTCGTAACTGTCGATAGTGGATATTATATTCAAAGAATCTTTGATTGGCCATCAGTGATCTAAACTTGTAAATAGAAATGATGTGATCTAGACTTGCAAATATAAATGGATTTTTAACCTTTGAAGTATTACGATTGTACCGGTTTGTATGGGATATTCCTATATGGTCGAAAAAAACAACCACATGCCAGATAGGAATGAAATTCAATAACAGTCCATGGTAGTATTGTATCTTTCATTTAAAACCAAGTTTATAAAAATCGGTCAAGAATTCCCTAAGAAAAAGGTGTGAGATTAACTTTCGAACTTGGAAAGTACCTGGGGGCATCAAGAACCGTCATAGGCGGCCAATGTGGTCAAATCTGCTTAGAATGATCATTAGTGATCTAGACCCGCAAATCCGAGTTATTTTGCACCCTTTTTGATATGTATTACACCATTTGGACATCATGGTGTTACCATTTTATATGGGAATTTGCTGAGTGACCGCACTCTTTAACCCGTAACTCCGGAACCGGAAGTCCGATCGACAAAAAAATTCAATAGCAGCTTATTGGAGAGATACACCTTTCATTTTAAATCAAGTTTGAGCGATTCGGTTCAGCCATCTTTGAGAAAAGTGAGTGAGTTTTGAAAACACACACACATACACACATACACACACAAATACAGACATTTGTCAATTTCGACGAACTGAATCGAATGGTATATGAGGCTCGGCCTTCCAGGCCTCGGTTAAAAAGTCGGATTTCAGAGTGATTGCATATCCCTTCTTTATGAGAAAGGCAAAAATGTACCTACTTCTTTAGGTACACTTCAAGAAAACACGCCCAAACGTGTTAATCCGATTCAAAATAGATTAACAACTTCTTCTACCTCTGTCACACCATCCTATAATGCTGTGTCATCTTATGCTTCAGTGGCAGGAAACAAGGCCAAAATAACGGCTTCCGTTGCCACGCCTACAAATTCGTTTGCACCTAACGCTTCATTTAGTCCAATGGATCTAGGTAGCGTAACGGAAGAAAAATTAAAATACTTGCTAGACCATATGTTACCTATGATGATTGCCATGTTAAATTCTACCTCCATGTTTGAAGCTTTTCAAGCGGGGTGGGAATTTGCTAACAAAATTGTAATGAAATTAAAGTTTAACAATGACTTTAAATAATCATTTAAGTTTATTAAATTTGAATGTTCGTTCATTAAAAACGTGCGAAGACGAATTTTTCAACTTCTTGAGGATACATAATGTGCATATAGCCGTTGTGATCGAAACTTTTTTTAAAACCAAATATTAAATTGAAGAGTAACTCTAATTTTGTTATTCATCGATTTGATCGAATTGTTGGATTCGGCGGAGGAATCGCAATAACGGTTAATCGCAGGATCAAACATTCCGTTATGCCTTCTCCTGACACCAAGGTGATCGAGAGTTTGGGTATCGAAGTTGAAACTGACCTTGGTATCATTTTTATTGCTGCAGCCTATTTGCCTTTTCAGTGCACTGGCGAGCAAATTAATTTCTTGAAGGGAGACTTACAAAAACTTACAAGAAATCGGTCGAAATTCTTCATAATCGGTGATTTTAACGCCAAACACCGAGCCTGAAATAATGCTCAAAGCAATTCCAACGGCAAACTACTTTTTAATTATTGCTCTGCTGGTTATTATTCAATTTTGTTCCCGAATGGTCCTACGTGCTATTCGTCTGCTGACTTTGATTCTGATCATCTTGCAGTAACTTTTTCACTTTCTCAAGAAGCTGTTTCCAATCCCATTAGCTCAGTGTTCAAGTATCACAAAGCGAATTGGGAAAGGTACAAAACTTGTATTGAGAATAATTTTAATCATGACCTTGATTTACAAAATAAAGCTGACATTGATACGGCATTACAAAATTTAAGTGATTCTATAGTTGATGGTAGAAATTTATCACATAACACAGAAAAAAATTAATACTCCTATTATTGACGACGATCTTCAACTTCTGATTCGCTTGAAGAATGTTCGAAGACGTCAATATCAACGTTCTCGTGATCCTGCTATGAAATGTATCTATCAGGATCTACAAAAAGAAATTAAGCATAGATTCACATTCTTAAGAAATGAAAATTTTGCGAAAGAGGTTGAACAAATCAAGCCAAATTCTAAACCTTTCTGGCAACTTTCTAAGGTTCTTAAGAAACCTCAGAAACCAATTCCAGCTTTGAAGGAAGGTGACCACATACTTCTTACAAACGAAGAAAAAGCTCAGAAGCTTGTTCAGCTGTTTGAAAGCATCCATAATTTTAATCACAACGTTGTGAGTCCTATTGAAACCGAAGTCTTACAAAAATATGAAAACATTTCAAATCAAGTATTGTCTCTAGACGATATTGTTGAAACAAACTATGATGAGATCAAATCCATCATGAAAAAGTTAAAAAATATGATGAGATCAAATCCATCATGAAAAAGTTAAAAAATATGAAGGCTCCAGGCTATGATAGAATTTTCAATATTCTGTAGGTACACGGTTCGAAGGGTTTACGGGCTTCGTTCGGACGATATAGACTGTCGCGTTTGGTTGTCTTATCAGAACTAAAATATATTTACAATATATAGTATCGTGTGATGTGTAATTGATAATGTGTATGTGTTGGATTCAATTAGGGTTACCCTCATGCTCAGTATGGTGGCGTTAATGTCGGATACGCCACATCACTCCCCCGTAGATTTGCCAATACCGGCGGGGGATTCTCACTCTACGTCCTGAACGTGTTGTGTAGGCAGTCTGCTCTACTGTTGGCTCTGACTGGTTTGTATCGAGGTGATGTTCGTCGGCTTGTGTGAAGGCAGCTTTCAAACGATCGATCGATATCACAGTGGAGTTACCGTTTACATCCACTATGAAAACTTTTTTCCTTCGGCGGATCACCCGATATGGTCCATCATAGAGTTGTGTAAGGGGTGGTTTGATAGCTCCCACCTTCACAAAGACATGGCTGCATGTAGACAAGTGCTTTTGTACGAAGGCGTTCTGGTTGAAGTGGTTGGTGGTTTGCGTTGGTCGTAGTTTTGACATCGTTGCCTTCAGGTCGGTGACAAACTCTGGCGTTGGTTTTTTACAGCTGTCGGAGATGAAGAATTCACCTGGCAGTCTAAGTGATGTACCGTAGGTAAGCTCAGCGGCTGTTGCTTGCAGATCCTCCTTCAGCGACGACCGGATCCCAAGAAGTACGATGGGAAGAATTTCGGTCCAACGAGAATGTTGATGGCACATGATCGATGATTTGAGCTGACGGTGTGTTTGCTCAATTTGACCGTTTGCCTGCGGGTGATAAGGCGTTGTACGTAAATGTGTAATTCCGAGCATCCTTGTTAGTGTGCGAAACAGTTCTGATTCGAACTGCCTACCACAATCAGTAGTCACATTTGTCGGGACATCGAACCGTGCTATCTAAACGTTGATAAAGGCACGAGCTACTGTGAGGGCTGTCATGTTCGGTAGTGGTACTATCTCAGGCCATCGTGTGAATTTATCGATGATCGTGAGACAATACATATTTTATTCCGACGGTGGAAGGGGACCGATGAGATCCATATGGATGTGTGTGAAACGGGTATCTGGCACGATTATTCTGGATATCGGTGTTCTGTTGTGCCGTTGAATTTTTGTTTTTTGGCAAGGAATACAATGAGTGACGAACTGCTTGCAGTCACGGCGAAGCGAAGGCCAAATGAATCGATCCGAGACGATGCGAGTAGTAGCACGAATTCCAGGGTGCGATATACCGTGCAGTTTGGCCAAAATTCTCCGTCGAAAATCCTTCGGCACGAACGGGCGGATGGCTTCCGTGGAGACGTCGCAGTGTATTGGTGTGGATGCTAATGCTGATTTCAGTAACTTCAGCTTTACTGATGTGTTGCTTGGTAGATTGAGTAAAAATTCCTTCAGCTCGGGATCAGATTTCTGGAGCTCAGCCATACGATCGTAATCGATCGCTTCCGTAGTGGTGATAGAGTCAATGCGACTTAGCATGTCGGCGACTTTATTTGCTTCGCCAGATACATGCCTAATGTCTGTGGTATACTCACTAATAAAGCTGAGTCAGCGCTGTTGTGTTGGGCTTGCCTTCTCCGGGCGCTGATGAAAAGCGGTGATAAGTGGCTTATGATCTGTGTAGACACACACTTCACGGGCTTGTATTGTGTCTCGAAAATGTTTGATGGCTTCATACATTGCAATCAGCTCTCTGTCGTAGGTGCTGGCTTTCCGTTGGCTCTCATTCAACTTGCGAGAAAAGAAAGCAAGGGGTTCAGGACCATTTTTCGTGATCTGGTGTAAAACTGCTCCGATGGCTGTGCCCGAAGCGTCGACGTCCAGGGCTAGTTTTGCTTCTGAAGAAGGATGAGCAAGAAGGGTTGCATTTGCTAAATCCTGCTTGCATTATTCGAATGATGTGTTTGCTGCTTCGTCCCACACAAGGATGGTGGTGTCGTTGCGAGTATTTCCAGCGATCATTGCCTGCAGAATTTGCTGATTTACTGCTGCTCGTGGGATGAAGCGTCTATAAAAATTAATTGTACCGAGGAATCTTTTTAGCTGCTTGGCGATTGTTGGTCTCGGAAAATCCAGGATGGCTTGCACTTTGCTGGGTGTCGGCTTGATTCCCTCCGGCGTAATTAGATGGCCCAGAAACTCAACGGTAGGTTTGCCAATCTGGCATTTTGCTACATTGATGACAAGTCCATTTTGTCTCAATCGCTCGAACACCGTACGAAGATGTTGCTTGTGTTGTTCCCCGTTATCTGATGCTATGCACAGGTCGTCGATGTAGGGATAAACAAAATCAAGGTCACCTAATATAGCATGTAGATGCCTTTGGAGAGTTTGACCTGCATTTCGCAATCAGAAGGTCATATATTTAAACTCAAAAAGCCCAAAAGGGGTTGTGATTGCTGTCTTCGGAATATCATCTGGCGCAACTGGGATTTGGTGGTATGCACGCTGTAAAGCTATGCACAAAAATATTTGCTTACCGTGTAAGATGCTAGAAAAATCTTGAATGAATGGCACGGGGTACCGATCTGGAACAGTAATGGCATTCAGATTGCGGTAATCACCACATGATTTTTTAACTAAATGCAGCGGGCTGGCCCAGCTGCTTTTTGAGGGTTGACAAATCCCCTGTTCAATGAGGAACTGGAACTCAGCCTTGGCTTCCTTCAGTTTGTCCAAAGGTAGCCGGCGCGGTCGGCAAAATACAGGTTGGCCGGTAGTGATGATCTGGTGCACGGTGCTTGCTGTTGTTGGTTTGTGCTTTATATTCAGGATAGTGATATCTTGATATTCTGCGAGAATCTCGGCGAAAGGTGAATTCATGTCGAACGTGGTGATAGTTGGTTCCGATGATGCATTGATGTTTTCGATTTCCAATCGGGTAGTGTTATCGATCAACTTGTTTCTCCGTAGATCCACGAGTAGATCGTAGTGTTTTAGAAAATCCGCACCAATGATAGGCGATTTCACATCAGCGATGACGAAAACCCATACGAATGGTCTTCGTAGGCCAAGTTCTACGGTTAGACGTTTGGTGCCGTATGTCTGAATGGCGGTACCATTAGCGGCGAAAAGCTGGTGTGATGCAGTTGGGTTGAGACGTTCTCTTGCTAAGGGTGGTATGACAGATATATCTGCTCCGGTGTCGATGAGGTATCGATTTGACGTTTTCAGGTCGTGTATGTGAATTCGCTGGACGTTTGCTGATTTGCTCGGGATACTGCTGGTTTTCAGGTCGAGGATGGGTTCGCTGATAGATGCGGGTGGTTTATTGTTATTGGCGTCTTGCTCTAATCTTCTCTCGGTCGTGTGTAGACCTCGATATTCTCATCGAAAAAAATACATTTGATATTTGGATTTTCACCTTTATTCTTCTCCCACTTTCGAGCTTGCTCACCGTGACAATAGTGAAACCAGCAAATCCATCGACGTGGCGTCTTACTTCTTGCTGGTGTCCCATCGCGTCGGCTGAATGAACGAGTGCGCGGACGGTTATTGTGTCGATCTCGTCCACGAAAATTTCCTGATAGTGCTTCATCCAGGCGGCGCAAAAGGGCATCGATTTTCTGCTCGATTGACGATGAGGTTGGTGCTTCGAATGTCTGTACAGCGGAGATTTGCTCACGAGGCGCTTCTAAAATTTTGTCAGCTACTTTTGCTTGCTCATCGAGTGTGGCCGTAGGCATGGCAGCGATTATGGATCGAGCTGTGTTGGGAAGGGCTCGCAGCTACAGATTCGAGAGCACATTGTCGGTGCAACCAGCTCCGCCCAAGCGGCGCATCTCAGATAGAAGGACGCTCGGTTTTTGGTCTCCCAGCGATATTCCTGATAGGAGGCTGGTCAAACGTAACGTTTCCGACGGTCGGAAATGTGCTATTACGGCAGATTTGAGGACATCATACCTATCGTTAGCGTTGGCTTCATTGCACCTTGCTATAATGGAATGGACGAATTTAGCGCGCGAGCCGAGAGCGACAATCACTGCATTAAACTTGAATTTATCATTTTTAATGGAATTCACGCTAAATGCTGCTTCGAGACATATGAACCAGGTCTCAATGTCATCGGAATCAAAATCCGGGAAGTTAATTTTGGCGATAACCGTTGGTTCTTTGGCGTCATCATTTTCGGCTTTGACGATGCCGGACTGTTCGCCATTGTTACCTGTCGCCATTGCGATTTTACACACGCGGTTCGCGTCGGAATTTCTCGATTTTTCTCCGTAAGTAACGAAACTTTCGCGTTCGCGGCTCGATATGTACGTCGATAAATTCACCGGTCGAATGACTAACGCGAAAATCACGTCGGGGTCACCAGTTGTAGGTACACGGTTCGAAGGGTTTACGGGCTTCGTTCGGACGATATAGACTGTCGCGTTTGGTTGTCTTATCAGAACTAAAATTTATTTACAATATATAGTATCGTGTGATGTGTAATTGATAATGTGTATGTGTTGGATTCAATTAGGGTTACCCTCATGTTCAGTATGGTGGCGTTAATGTCGGATACGCCACAATTCTTCTTAAAAACCTTCCCGAAATCATCATGAGATACTTGGTCAAAATATTCAACAAATGTTTTGAATTAGCATACTTCCCTGAAAGATGGAAAAAGGTCAAGGTTATTGAGGGATTTCAATTTTCCAATTTACATAATAAAGATAATTAAAAATTATCTTACTAACCGTACCCTACAGGTTTCTTATCAGAATTGTAAATCTAATAAGATACCCGTTAAAGCCGGCGTCCCTCAAGGATCAAGCGTCGCACCAATACTATGCAATATTTTTACCTCTGATCTTCCAAATCTTCCTACAGGCTGTAAAAAGTCACTTTTCTGTGATGATACTAGCATCTCAGCCACTGGTAGGAGTCTTCGTATTATCTGCAGTCGACTGCAACGAAGCTTGAATATTTTCAACGATTACCTGAAAAAAATGGAAAATTTCCACTAATGTGGCAAAAACACAATTGATTGTGTTTCCGCATAAGCCAAGAGCTTCTTCTCTTAAGCCAAATAATAACCATATTAGTAAATTTAATGGTTTGAATTTAACATGGTCAGATCAAGTTAAATACTTGGGTTTGATTTACGATAAAAAAAAACTCACTTTTAAGGATCACATTGAAGGAATCCAAAGAAAATGCAACAAATATATAAAATGTTTATACCCTCTTATAAATAGGAATTCTAGGCTCTGCCTAAAGAACAAACTATTCCCAAGTAGCACGCTTTGTTACTGAATAGTATTTGTAACTCTCTTGGTAACAACTATGTTATGGAAAAAGCGCACTTTGTTTGTATGTTGTGCAACATGTTCTCAATTGCAGCAAAATAATGAAAACAATAGCTGTGCCATTTGTCGAGCACTGGGTAGTTGGACAGTTCTGTTTTAGAGTGGAATGGTAAACAAAGAGGCATTTGCAACTTGTTAGACTGTTTGTGCAAGTTTACAAAGTTTCTGATTAGTTTCACAACTGTTATTGATATTAGCATACTTTACACTATTGGTCAGATCTATAGTTACATAGTTGCACAATCAGTTTAAAAACCCGTGGAAATTCTTTCCAAATATATCCAACAATAAAAAATATTGTGTAGCAGTTATGCAACATTTCAAACTTTCAACAAGTTGCAATTGCTACTTGGGTTAATTTTTAAACAAATATTCAGACCGGCAATGCTATATGCAGTGCCAATCTGGGCAAGTTGTTGTGCTACCAAGAAGAAAACGCTTCAAAGAATTCAGAATAAAATTCTGAAAATGATTTTGAAGCGTCCTTCCTGGTTTAGCACAAATGAGTTGCACAGACTCGCAAACATAGAAACATTAGGAATTATGACGAACAGTATTATAAGCAAATTCCGACAAAAATCGTTGCAATCTTCAATTGCAACGATTAGCTATCTTTATAGTTTATAAGTTAGTTTATAGAATTTGTTTAGCTCCTTATTCTTAAGACAAGTAGGTTTAAAAAAAACCTTCCACAAACAAAAATACTTTACTGCGAAAGCATATTATATCTTAATAATAATTAACTGAATCATGTAAACAATAGGGATGAAAAGTCACCACTTGTGGCTGAACACCCAATATACTAAATTAGAAATGTAATGCAAACAAAATAATAGAATCAAATAGAATATATAATATATAAAAAAAACGAAATCATCAATCGTCGTTTAACTAGAGGAAAAGAAAAGAATATATAATCACAATGTGTACCCTTTTCTACTTATATCTTCTCACAAAGAACACAATAAGCAAGTGGAAGTTTTCTTATATTTTTACTGCATTCGAAAGAATCCAAACTAAGATTAAATAAAAGATTCTAAATGAAGCCATGCCATACAACCTAAGTAACACTATGACAGTAAACAATCTGCTACAAATATTTTCATTTTGATCGCTATTTAAATAATATCGAATCATGCTCACATTGTTTCACTGTTTATAATTTTCCATCAGATCTTGGACGATTAGCATTTCCACTGTAGAACAAATTGTCGTTTAATTCTTAGTGATACAACAGAAATGCACAGGGTTTGAAAGAAGTTGGGAAAGTTGAGACTGGACAGATGACTTGGAAAAATGACACAAAAAGTTGAATGCGGAAAAATCGCCTAAATCGTGTCGGAACTTAAGGGGGGTTATGTAAAGTATTATTGGCAAAGAAATTGGATTCCTTAATTTTTTTTCGATGCAAAGATTGTCTATTAAGTCAGATGCCACGTCGAAAACGGGTTTTGCGGTGTACATTATAACTCAAAATCTGCAGGACCAATCGTTGATACATTTGCATAGTTGTTTTTAACATCACTCCACAAGTAACTAATGGAGCTTTTATTTCTTGGTCGATTTTCGAACTTTTCGTAGCACTTTGAAGCCAAAATCCAATTATTGCTAAAAAACGATGAAAATGCTATTGAAAAAATAATAATATTAAGCACTTGGCAAAAAGCTGAAGAAGAAAAACTGTGCAAAATTCAGTACGATTGGTCCAGGAAATTTTGAGTTACGGTTTACACCGCATTTTGTCGAGGTACCTCCTGAAGGTTCACAGTCTACATCAAGTGTCAGGTTCAATTTGTTATATCAGTCAATTGATTATCAGACAGATTGCAGACTATAGGAAGTAATTAATTGTAATTTATTATTTTGTAACCGGGATTTGAAGCTTTCTCAATTTTCGCATGACATCGCAAAATTTTGTTGAACTGAACGTTTTAGCAATCCAAAATGTTGAAAGCTCAGCAATTTGGATTTAACCCATTTGACAGATTTACTTCGTTGAAAATCAGCTTTTGAAGTTGTCAAATTCTCAGCTCAATTACTGAACATTTGGTATTTCAGGATTGATTAGGTAATTGTGCTGATAATTTGAATTACTTCATTTTCAGCAAAGTAGGTCTGCCAAATTCTATATGCATGGTTAGTGGAGTAGTTGGGTGGGATGGTATATTAAGCCCCACCAGGCTAAAATGTCAGATTTCTTTTCCAATGACCACATAATTATCTGAAGCAAAAAAATAATTATTTTTGTACTGTTGCGTTTCGGCTTCGCCTCATCAGAAACCGACACTAACACATTGTCGGAATAGATTAGCGCCGGCTTGACGCAAATCCCTTAAAACTAAAACACTATGTGTTTCAATCAAACGACTGATCAAACGTGATGTCCCGTTCGAGCAGAAGTTCTGTTTATGCTGATGAGACACAAGTGAAGCCGAAACTTGTCTTGGCTTAGCAGGCCTATGCGAAAGCACTATGCTATATTTCACCCTAAGGAGGAAAATTTGGTAAAAACCAAAATTTCTCACTAGGGTGAAAATTTGATGGTAAAAACCAGTCTTTGTACAGGAGGGCACAAATCCTTATTTCATACTATGTTGCGTTTCGGCTTCGCCTCATCAGAAACCGACACTAACACATTGTCGGAATAGATTAGCGCCGGCTTGACGCAAATCCCTTAAAACTAAAACACACTATGTGTTTCAATCAAACGACTGATCAAACGTGATGTCCCGTTCGAGCAGAAGTTCTGTTTATGCCGATGAGACACAAGTGAAGCCGAAACTTGTCTTGGCTTAGCAGGCCTATGCGAAAGCACTATGCTATATTTCACCCTAAGGAGGAAAATTTGGTAAAAACCAAAATTTCTCACTAGGGTGAAAATTTGATGGTAAAAACCAGTCTTTGTACAGGAGGGCACAAATCCTTATTTCATACTATGTTGCGTTTCGGCTTCGCCTCATCAGAAACCGACACTAACACATTGTCGGAATAGATTAGCGCCGGCTTGACGCAAATCCCTTAAAACTAAAACACACTATGTGTTTCAATCAAACGACTGATCAAACGTGATGTCCCGTTCGAGCAGAAGTTCTGTTTATGCCGATGAGACACAAGTGAAGCCGAAACTTGTCTTGGCTTGGAAGATTATTAACATTACCCAGAGCTGTTCCGGTGTTTGAAATAATGCCAAATTTGAATATCAGTGAACATATATTTTTTAATAATTATCATTAAGCGAAGTATTCCTGGTTTTAAATAATGTTAATATCACATCATTGAATTTTTTCTCATAATTATAATCACATAATAACGATACTCCCCACGCATTCGAGCATTGTTATTCTTCGTGTCCGATAGGTAGACGTTTTGAGTGTTCAATAGGTAGATTTGCTTCAGTCTTTGCGCAACTGTTCTTTATGAACTGTGGCAGCATCATGTTACCGGAAAAAGACAAAAATATGACATGCTCCTCTTGTGCATACTTCGTTATTTTGAATCATCTCTTCGGATTTCTTCTGGATCAATATGGCTCTCTTTGCTCGCAATAAAGATGGTAATAAATATGCCAGGGTAGGAAAGACAAGCACCGTCGAACTATATTTACATTTTTTTTTTATTTCTCTGTTCTTTCCTTCTCTCTACACGCTTGATTCCAATTGCTCATCGAAGAGTTACAGGAGAGCATTTGGATAAATCGAATCGATTATCACATATTCAGATCAAAGTTGTTTTTGCGAATTAGAATCAAAACAGCAATAAGAATTGTTTTGAATATTTTTTTTACATATCGCTGTGAAAATAAGTGGGATCATTTTATTCCTTAATATAAATCAATAACATGTTATCACGAATTATTGCCCACATATCTATCGTATCTCACATCAAAGAAAAGGAATAACAAAAAAAAGTTTTTTTTTCATTGAATATATCCAAATAAATGACAATCGGATGTAGATCGTAAAATGCACTAATTTATAAATTTTCTTATTTTCACTCCCAGTTCACAAATTGAATCAGAATGTTAACTGCTTACAAATTCCCCTAAGCAAAGATTAAATAAAAGATTTTAAATATATGCATTTTTCCTATATGAATAAACTCACATAAAACATCCAAATAAAAATATTTTCGAATTGATTGCGAACGCACGGCGATCAATATATTTGTTCGTAAAAATATATTACTAGGATGCTCAAAACTTTCATTTCTGTTTATTTATAAAATCGTAGCAATTTTGTTAGCAAATAAAATCGTTCCAATCTGCATTGATGCATTACAGAAATATGCAATCAACTGAAATTTAACACTTGTGATCATTCTGTTATAGTTTAATTTTTTGTTTGACCTTTGTTTACTTTTTATTTAAGCTTCGCTGAAAAAACGTGTACAATTCTCATTCGCAGAGTGTGATCTAACCTTTATTTATAATTGATATTTATTCCAAACTTGTGAAAATTAGCTTGGAACGAATATAAATATTCTTTCCCCGTGTCGACAGGTATCGTGTTCAATTAGAATGATATTCACAGTTCATTTTGAATTCAAATTGAAATATTTCAACCAATTTTTCAATCAAAGTTTAAAATAACTATCATGGCACCAGTTACAAACGATGGTTCAACCACCTCAAACTTATTTTCTTTTGCGCATTGAATATTATGTCACTACAAAATGCTGTACATCATCGGCCAACTCTAAACTACCCACCAAGTTAAAGTTCTAAGTTCAGAAACATATCGGTTACATGTTGACAAAATTGTTCTCACCCGCTATGGAACGAGACATATGACGAAGAAAAGCTATTTTACTGCAAGAAAATATCGGAATGAAAAACAATTCTCTATGTCTAATTCACTTATTTTCTTTAACATGAATTTGTTGTTTTTCAACATTGTCGTGTAGCGCAGATCAGAACGCAACCATATAAATGACAGCATCGTTGGGTTAAAGCTTACCAAATAGTTTAGGCCGGTTTAAAAGTTAGTCGGCCGGTGTGCGCATTATTTTTTTACATAATGAAGTGATCGGTCAGTTCCTTAAAGATCCACACGCCGATATCTTTCCATTATTATATGCTGCCTCCAAAATCTGTAGCACTTTAATAGCCTTGGCCTAGTTTGGATTTAATTTCCTTTAGAAATGTTCACTGTTAACAATATGCTCCAAGATTTTATGAATGATAGAAACAATTCTCCAAACAAAAATCGTAGTTTGCTTCATTAGTACAATATATTTCCCAAAAAAAGTAATAGTATTTGGAAATCGTACTTTCGGCACTCAACATTACATGAACATAATATTCTGACATGCTCGCGCAAATGCACGCTGAAAGAAACTAGTACAAGTGCGTTCTGCTGGTTGAATGAGAACTCCAAAGATGGTGTTGGAATCACCAAAATTATGTTGTCGAAGGTTTGTTCGTGGAATTTGACAGTGGGATATCTTGTACTTTATCATCTTTGGCTAAAGGCAGTTTTATTTAGGGGAATTGTGGGAAGAACCGACACTGTGGGTAAAACCGACACCCCACAACTTTCCCTAGAAATCATATTTTTTATTCATTTCATAATAGCTGTTTATCATTAGTACGATTATGTAGAGCATTTAAAGACAAATTTGATTTACATATGTCGAATGTCATAAAAATAAACAAAACATACGACAGCAGCGTTCATACTCGTCTGGATGTAAGATTTTGTTGGTAGATTTTAACGTTTTAATCGAACAAAAGCTTTTCAAATCATAGCTGTTATTTGTACTCATTATTATTAGCCTCTCCTATGATCAACTGGGTGCATTGAAGACGAATTTGAGCTATTTCTGCAAAGATCTCATCAAATCGAATTTCTGGTATTCTCTTGGTTTATCCTAGATGAACTTTATCACAGTTAGACAATGATCTTTTGTATACCCCGGTAGATCGTTGATGATCAGAGTCCCGAAACAACAAAAGTTTGAACCATGTAGCTTTACTGCGAAGTGTGTCTGTCACTTATAAGTGAATGAATCCTATTATCAGAACAAAGGACGCTAGCAAATCTTCTCTTACGATATAAAATGGCACAGAAAGTTACAGTGCTGTGCGGAAAGAATACTTGGCAATATCCATACCCAGAAATAACCCTATAGCTTGAATTCTCTTGTTTATAACACTACGTTTTCGAACTCTATTCCCTCTACTACATGATGAATCTACAAAAAACACATATTTATATCACACATACTTATGTGCACATACATACACTTTATTACAGACGCACATATTACATTTTTAATAAAAAAGTGAAGAGAACAGAAATTAAAGGGGATGTCGATCTTACCCTAACGGGGTGTCGGTTTTACCCGTAGTGTCTGAAAAAAGTCCATTTGTTTTCCAAGTTCTGCAATCAATAATTTTTATTGAAATAAAATTTTTGAAGCACTGAAAAAATTAGGCCTTATTAGGAATATTCTGAAGAAGAATTCTGCACAGAAACTATAATTTTATTGGTTTTGTGGTAATCCAGAAAAATCGTTAAGCTTAAGGTGTCGGTTTTAACTATAATTCCCCTACATTTGGTTGGTATCAGAAAAAAACCGTTCATAACACTTATACTCACTCTATTCTCTCCAACAGCAAAGAGCTGTAAATAAGTGTGCACCATAACTGTCCATAGCAATGAGTAAAGTCGCAATCCGTGGATACACGCTACAGAATCCTTTAAAAAAAGAACAAATATATTCTATGATAATTAGTATTGTGAGTTCAGAATAATGGTAGTTAGATTTAAGTGAGCTAAATATCTATTTTGTCACTTCATGAATAATGCGTGATCTTATCCAACCTTTTCGTTATCAGCAAATTAATCAAATTAATTATGACTGCAATTGTTGTTAATAAAATGAAGTGTATTATATCTATTATAGAGGAATTCCACGAAGATCCGTCCGAAAATCTTTAAATCTTAGATTCCAATGAAACTTTACACGTTTCGCCGTCATTTTCCACAGGTAAAAAGATTATTTTGACTCAAGAGCAACTTTTCAAAAGAGCGTAAACGTTTCTACGTGTATGAATTTCAAAAAATTTTTGTTCGTTTACTGTATTTTATACAGCAAAACTATCTGAGAACGAGTTACAGGGAATGAATACTTCTGTCTGAAAAAAATATACACTGAAAAAAATGTTGTGTCATTTTTCAAAAAAACAAAAAAAAATTATTTTTTTTTTATATTGTAACGACATATAATTAGCAAGGGACTGGAAGGTGAAGTAGTTTTCAAATATTAAGAGCCATAGTACTCAAGGGAGAGCAAGGATTTGAAGTAAGAAAGTTTAGAAAAGCGTGGAGTAGGGTCAATGAACAAGCTTAGAGTTTCCCGGTTACTTAGCTTTTTGTCTTCTGCAGCGCAGAAGTTAGGATCTTTTGGCATTAAATGCGAATCACCTGAGTCTGCGGCATGTCCGGACAAGCGTAAAGTCAATTTAATGATTGATGCTGTCGGAGCCGACAAAAAGTTAAGTCACAGAAAACTTCCACCCTAAGCATTGTGCGACGATGAAACTCATTGAATGAGTTAGTTTTTGCCCTCGCTAATTGCCTTGCCGGGGTTTTTTATTTCATCGACTCTTGTGTCTGCCTCAACAAGTTGTGCATATAGTCACTGTGTGTTGATTGAACACGGCGTCGGCAGCTTTCACCCAAAGCTGCTGGATGGATCCCCATCGCGGTACATTTTTTCCTTTTTTATTAACGACTTATAGTGAGTCAATATTTTTCCTTTTTACATTTCTTATAAAAGAAATGTATAGAATTCGCTCAAACTTTCAAGATTTTTTCCGAGGCCCGGAGGACCGAGTCTTATATACCAATCGACTCAGCTCGACGATTTGGGACAATGTCTGTGTGTGTCTGTGCGTGTGTGTATGTAACGGACAAATTCTCATTCGTGTTTCTCAGCAATGGCTGAACCGATCTTATCCAAACCAATTTTAAATGAAAGAACTAAAAAACAGTATAAACGCTATTAATTTGGTTTTGATTCTGATGTTTAGTTTCCAAGATATGAATGTTTGAATGCGTAAAAATGGCGTTTTTTGCAGTTTTTTTTAAATTATCTGCCGAAATTGACAATATAGATTAACAATTTATATGTTTTTAGTATACCTTTCAAACAAGCTATAGATTGTTGAAATCGGACTATTATCAAAAGAGATATTTAACATTAAATGCGGACGAAAGATTTTTATCATTTCCCATTGCCAGAAATATGACCAAAAACATGTAATCTATTATTAACGCCAAAATGGCTTATTTTAGGTCAAAAATCTTCGGAGAATTTAATGGAGGTAATATGCTCTTTCTTTTGGTATTGTGCTTTTGCTGATTAATCGCCCTATGAGTGAGATATTTTCACAAATTTTCTTGGAAGTGATTATATCGAAATGATGTCTTCAACAAATTTGTAGCTCTTACTTTTGCGAATAACTTTACTGAAGACTTCAAATATCTATTTTGAATACTTTAAAAGTTATGGCTTGTTGTTTGTTGATTACTCTTTGTCGCCTATTTATTGTTCAATATAGTAATAATCCATTGAAATAAGCTAAACATTATTTCGATAAAACGAATTTTGTATTTCATTTTTCTATCTACAACCGCTAGAAATAATCACTGAACACTTCCAAGTTGTCTGGAAGGAACTTGATAACTTATCAGTACAAAAATGTTCATTTGTGCGAACCTTCTGACTGCAATTTCTCTAGCTTATAACCATCGGATCGATCTGAAACATATCGGAAAATGAAAAGCGAAATAAATAACTCCAAGCAACGGCGTAGCCAAGAGAAGGTTTTGGGGTTTAACACCATACAATCCCCCCCCCCCCCACTACACCCAAAAAAAATTATTGGATTGAAGTTGAAAATTTATAGATGCAGACTGATTTAATTCAATATTACAATAACAATTATCTGATCCGTAGATTGATAACCTGTTGTTGTAAATGTCATGAGGACTTTTGATAAATTGCCGGAATGGGGTCCTGATATGTAACTGATCTATTGGTCTTGATTTCACAGTTGTCTAATAGCATCAATATCAAATTCCTGCCTGAAAACATTCCAATAGAAAATTCCAGAGTTCAATCATAATCCTCAGATTTCTTTTCAAATTGAGCTCGCTTTTGTAGAGATGTACTATAATAAGGGTCTTTATTTGATAGGAAGCGAAGTTAAAATTGATTTTATGTCTATGAAACATAGAACTGTTCACCAAAAATGCATAACTTTCAACATTTGCTAAAAATGTTTTTGCCTTTCTCATTCACTCTAAATGTCGTCAATCTAATCCCGACCCGGAGATCCGAGTGTCATATGCCAATCGACTGAGTTCGTCGAGATCGGAAAATGTCGGTGTGTGTATGTATGTGTGTGTATGTGGAAAAAATGTGACCTCTGTTTCTCAGAGATGGCTGGACCGATTTGCACAAAGTTAGTCTCAAATGAAAGGTACAACCTTCCCATCGGCTGCTATAGAATTTTATTATTGATTGGACTTCCGGTTCCGGAGTTACGAGTTGAAGAGTGCAATCACACTGCAAATTCCCATATAAACTGAAATGAAAAATTTTCAAAATCAAATTTGTATTTTTGATGCCAAATGACTTTAAAATGCATGAAACATTGAGATGTTTGACAAAAATTGACTTTTTTGGACTTTGGTACATTTTTGCCTTTCTCATATAGAAAGGTTATGCAATCACTCTAAAAATCGTCAATCATGCCGGCCCGGAGGGAGTATGCAGTGAGGGGTTGCAAGTTGAAAATTTTCGGCAGGACCTGGACCTCCCAGATCTTTCTCCATGATCCGCCGCTGGTTTCAAGCGATGTTTCAGTATCACATAGTATTTCAAGATCGTGGCTGTCGATCCATTGTATGTATGTGCAAATCGTACTGAACATGTAATATTCACTTCCACCATTGTATTGAACATAACCAGCCATGGAATCGTAGACTGGACAAATGAGACGAACACAATTGCACCACTAGGTGGATAAAAACAGGTTTTTATTTTGGGAATGCGTCGAGTTGAGACGAAAACGTAATATGATTAATAACGAGGATAACACTTTCCGAATGTAGAGAGAAATTTATGAAAAATTACGATTTCCATTCGACTCTAGCAGATCCTGATCTATTTTGATTTGATTTTTTTTGCTGACCAATTGTATGTATAGGTAAAATGTTCAAAAACAGTAATTTAAGGTCAAGATAGCATCATTTTGAAACCGCCAATTTCGGAGGTTTAGTATCTTCGATGAGTTTTACAAACGTTAAACAGCGCATCATTTGATAAAATAATTTTGACGGTATATCGTCCAAGAAGTATTTATGGTGAATTTTCTCAGGTTAATATTCATGACTACAATAAAGTCTCAACAAATTCGCTAAAGACACGAACTCTGTTACTATTTTCTGAAAAATTAATTCTGCATAATTTTAAAAATTCAAAAATTACGGTTTCGGAATTATGCCGTTTGGACAGTAAGATCGATTTTCACCAAGCCCCCACCAAACAGAATTTCTGGCTACGCCGCTGACTTCAAGTAAGTAAAAATAAAGTCGTTCTACACTCATTCACAAGAAACTTCTTCGAATGCTGAATATCTATTATAATACATTGAAACCCCAATTTTATCAGCCAAATATGAACATATGTTTGATGGGCTCTAGCAGACGAACAAGACTGAATTCGAGTAAATCCTTTCTTGAGCATGTTTTCCTTATCATGAAGATGGAAATATGCAAAAATAAAAAGTTCATCATAATCAGAAATAGTTATCAGACTGCATCAAGGGACGGGAAGAATATTCTAACAGCTTCAGTTTATTATAAATAAAAAAATGCCCGATTTAGTCAATGTCCCCATTTTGTCAGCCTAAAATGCACCATGAGACTGATAAAAATGGGTCTTTATTGTATGTATTATTCACTGTGTTTCACATTAATAGGTACATTTCATTTTTGGGGATTTTATTTATTGCATCGAACTACAATTTTTAGGTAGTTTTCAAGGGGTTATTTTATAGACTTCTTCCTAAATTTGGCGAACCTATTCCAATTCGTATACCAATTAATTGGTATACTTAAGGGTTTATATGTTGCAGATGAGAAAATACTGAAATTTTCAGCTTTAATATTACACAATATTACGAAAGCTTATTAAACAATTTTTCCTAATAAGTTTGCGAAAATTATAAACTATTAGAAATTTCTTAATAGTTTCATTTTTTATTTAATCGTGACTTTTTAATAAATAGTGACCATCGCTTCACAACGTAGTCTATTTTTCATGGCTTGCGGTGAGCACGATCTCTCGAATTGCTGATCTGAAAATCATGGAAAAGAAATTAATTTTTAGTATTATTTACAGATTTAACTCGCCGCGCAGATAGCTCTGAATTAGACCCGCTGGTGCCCTAAGACGATTTCGCTAGTTTTTCAGAGCACTGTGCACCCAGTGCATTAACGCAAGAAAATTCCAGTAATGATGATGATTTTCCCAAACGGTTCGTTTTTGAGAGGTTTTTATTTGTTCTTTGGCATTAGGATTAGCGATAATAATTTAAATCAAGGATACTGCTTGGAAGTCACCTTTAGAAAAAGTCGATGTCGAAGTAAAATTTGGAACTATGCACGCATGCACTTCAGAGATAGCGTGATATCAGGAGCTGCGATTTCATTTCAACGCTTTTTTGTGAAAAAGGCGATAGATACAAATGTAAACATAAGGCTATTTTCATGCATGCGAATGAGGGCTTTGAAACGCAACAAATTAACCCAAAAATTTGGATTCTACGATATTGCTTTCTTAAACTACAGCAAAAAATACAACGGGCGAAACTGTATTTTTGTTCGTTTATTTAAAGTTTCGCCACCCACGCTCCATGCAAACAAACATGGCGATACTTTTTTTGCTAGCAGTTTAGAGGCGGAACTGTTTTTTTTTGTATTTTTTTTAGGATTATCAAGCTGATACCAGCTGTAAATAGTAACAATGATCTCTATTGAAAAAACACGGACGAAATCGGTGGTGTAGAACGGTAGTTATTGTAAAAAAACGTAAGGGCGATACTTCAATGCTGATAGGTGGGACCGAAAAAGTAAACAATCGCCAAAGGGTCAATTTTGTCAATTTCAATAGCAAAAACAAATTTTAATTTAATAATTTCAAATACTTTATGAAGTTTTGGGTTTCGATCGCTGAATCGTGCAATCTAGGATGTAAAAAACACAATAGTTCTTAAATAGGAAATAAAACCAAGTCTGGAAATATTCACTGTTGATTTTCTTTGAACGGTGTCACTGCTAGTATCGCCCTTTCCAAGAAAAAGAGTTAATTTCTTAGTTCTTAGTCGCGTTGGAAATTTGAGTAAAGTATAAACTTCAAATCGATTCAAAAAAAATTTCGATTTTTTTGGCTCAGTACAATATATAACCCCTTTAGGAAAATTCAGTTTTCCCACCACAATGCATTGATTGAGGAATTTAAATATTTTATTAACAGAACATTAGCAATAATTCGTTTGTATGTCTATTTTATGGGCCATTTTTTCGCTTTCCCATTGATTTGGTTTGAGATTTCTAGCACTGATGTTGTCCTATGCTGATTTGAGCGATTCTCTGAGTCCTGCCACTACCCCATGTAGTATGTGTTATCAAAAACATCGCGAAGCATCAAGTTCTAAATGTTCTCAAACGATATAATATCCGAAGAGTGATAAGAGTTATAAGAAATGTCTCATCACACTGTTAGGTGGATTAAAAGCGTTTTTATATTGTAACGACATATATTAGCAAGGGTCTGGAAGGTGAAGTATTTTTCAAATATTAAGAGCCATAGTACTCAAGGGAGAGCAAGGATTTGAAGTAAGAAAGTTTAGAAAAGCGTGGAGTAGGGTCAATGAACAAGCTTAGAGTTTCCCTGCGCTAGAGTTTTTTCTGCGCTGCAGAAGACAAAAAGTAACCGGGAAACTCTAAGCTTGTTCATTGACCCTACTCCACGCTTTTCTAAACTTTCTTACTTCAAATCCTTGCTCTCCCTTGAGTACTATGGCTCTTAATATTAGAAAAATACTTCACCTTCCAATTCCTTGCTAATTATATGTCGTTACAATATAAAAAAGGAAAAAAGATTGACTCACTATAAGTCGTTAATAAAAAAGGAAAAAAAGTACCGCGATGGGGATCCATCCAGCAGCTTTGGGTGAAAGCTGCCGACGCCGTGTTCAATCAACACACAGTGACTATATGCAGAACTTGTTGAGGCAGACACAAGAGTCGATGAAATAAAAATCCCCGGCATGGCAATTAGCGAGGGCAAAAACTAACTCATTCAATGAGTTTCATCGTCGCACAATGCTTGGGGTGGAAGTTTTCCGTGACTTAACTTTTTGTCGGCTCCGACAGCATAAGTCATTAAATTGACTTTACGCTTGTCCGGACATGCCGCAGACTCAGGTGATTCGCATTTAATGCCAAAAGATCCTGACTCCTGCGCTGCAGAAGACAAAAATCTAAGTAACCGGGAAACTCTAAGCTTGTTCATTGACCCTACTCCACGCTTTTCTAAACTTTCTTACTTCAAATCCTTGCTCTCCCTTGAGTACTATGGCTCTTAATATTTGAAAAATACTTCACCTTCCAGTCCCTTGCTAATTATATGTCGTTACAATATAAAAAACCTGTTTTAATCCACCTAGAGGTGCAATTGTGCCTTTCTCATTTCTCCAAACTATGATTTAATAGCTGGTTCGTACAATATAACATTATGGAAATGTCTTTCATTCTTATTACACGTACGTATATATAAGAGCACCTTTTTGCATTCATCGCGGTATCGGTTTGAATCGGAGTTTTTTTTGTGTGATCGCACTCCACAACCCGTAACTCCGGAACCGGAAGTCGGATGGAGATGGAATATAATATCGGTTTCCGGGGACGCAACACCTTTCATTTGAGACTAAGTTGATCAAATCGGTCTAGCCATTTTCGAGAAACCAATATAACCGTTATTCTGAATTTGGGTGCTTCCGGATCCGTCGATGGTGGCCAGTGTGGCCAAAGAGACTTTGAATGACTGCTGGTGACCTGGATCCACAAATTCAACAGTTGTGTTTACATTTTGGAAAAAAATCGCCTTTTTACATTCATCGCAGAATTCGTTAGAATCGGGATTTGCTGCGTGATCGTGTATCATCCTGTAATTCAGGAACCAGAACTCGGATCCACACAAAATTCAACAGCAGCTGATGGACCTTTCATTTAAAATCAAGTTTGTCAAAATCAGTTCAGAAAATTCCGAGAAACCGATGTGGACAAATCAACAAATTTTGTTTTGTAACCATACTCTTCAACTCGTAATCCGGAACAAGATGTCGCTTGAAAATGAAATTCAATAGCAACCTATGGGAATATTATACCCTTCATTTGAATCTTAGTTTGTAAAATTCGTTTCAGCCATCTCCGAGAAACCGATGTGGACATTTTGTTAACAAATCCGCACATACACACATACATACACACATACATACACACAGATATTTTACTGTATCAATTTTGTTGGCTATTTTCGGCAAATTTGAGACTAAGAGAAACGAAAGCAATGAAATTGAAAGACGGATAGGTATTCTAGAGCGAATCAGTTATAAACTTAGAACGGAAAACTAGAACTAGGCAGGCTCATATGGGCATATGGGGGTCTTCACATTTCCTTTCGATCATGCCCATATGAGCCTGCTTAGTTCTAGTTGTCCTTTCTAAGTTTATAACTGATTCGCTCTAGAATACCTATCCGTCTTTCAATTTCATTGCTTTCGTTTCTCTTAGTCTCAAATTTGCCGAAAATAGCCAACAAAATCGATACAGTAGAACCTTGCGGCAATTAAAACATAGTAACACACAGATATTTTGCGATCTCGGCGAACTGAGTAGAATGTTATATGAGACTCGGCCCTCCGGGCCTCGGTTAGAAAGTCGGTTTTTGGAGCAATTACATAACCTTTCTATATGAGAAAGGCAAAAGAATAATATTTAATTTGCTTAATCAGCATGAGTTCAATGTCATCTTCATGTGATTATATTTTGAAATGTTTGTGGAATGGGTTTGAAAGTGGAGGGAATGGGGGGTTAGTAGAGTGGGAATGGAGGATGCGCCAGAAATCCTTCATCTTATTTCGGTATACGGGGTGGATGAAGAAAATGCGGACGTGAGGGTGGTCCAAGGGGAGGGGAGTGATGAAGGAGGGAGGTGTAAGGGCAAGGCGGGGGGAGGGGCGGCGACGCAATACTCAACTGCATATTTTGCCTTCCATTTGAGACTAGGTTTGAGAAAATCGGTTCAGTCATCACCGAAGAACCGATGTGACTTTAATTGTGGAATATGCCTGGAATTCCGGACTTCCGGAATCGTTGATAGTGGACAATATATTCAAAGAATGTTTGATTGGCAATCAGTGATATAGATCTGCGATTAGAAGTAATTTGGTGACCATTTCAATAGTTTTTAGCCTCTGAGGTATTACGATTGTACCGATTTATATGGGAAATTCCAGTGTATCCTTACTAATACCCCTGTAACTCCGGAAGCAAGAGTCAGAACCGAATGAAATTCAGCAGCAGTCAATGGTATTACTGTATCTTTTATTTGAAATCAAGTTTGTAAAAATCGGTAGAGAATTCGTTGGGCAATGGGTGTGATATTAGTTTAGGAACTTGGCGGGTTCCCCGGGAGCGTCATGATCCGTCATAGGTGTCCAATGTGGTCAAAGCTGCTTTGACTGATCATTAGTGATCCAGACCCGCTAACTAGAGTAATGTTACTTCAATTTGAATATGTTTTACATCATTTGAACATCATGGTGGTACCAGTTTATATGGGAATTTGCTGTGTGACCGCACTCTTCAACCCGTAACTCCGGAACCGGAAGTCGGATCAACTAAAAATTCAATAGCAGCTTATACCTTTCAGATGAAACTAAGTTTGCGAAAATCGGTTCAGCCATCTCTGAGAAAATTGTGTGAGTTTAAATGACACACACACATACACACACATACATACACACACACAGACATTTTCCGATTTCGACGAACTGAATCGAATGGTGTATGACACTCGGCCCTCCGGGCTTCGGTTAAAAAGTCGATTTTTAAAGTGATTGCATATCCTTTCTTTAAATGAGAAAGGCTAAAAGGAAAAAGATTGACTCACTATAAGTCTTTAATAAAAAACCTGTTTTAATCCACCTAGAGGTGCAATTGTGCCTTTCTCATTTCTCCAAACTATGATTTAATAGCTGGTTCGTACAATATAACATTATGGAAATGTCTTTCATTCTTATTACACTTGGTAAGTATATATAAGAGCACCTTTTTGCATTCATCGCGGTATCGGTTTGAATCGGAGTTTTCTATGTGATCGCACTCCACAACCCGTAACTCCGGAGCCGGAAGTCGGATGGAGATGGAATTTAATATCAGTTTCTGGGGACGCAACACCTTTCATTTGAGACTAAGTTGATCAAATCGGTCTAGCCATTTTCGAGAAACCAATATAACCGTTATTCTGAATTTGGATGCTTCCGGATCTGTCGATGGTGGCCAGTGTGGCCAAAGAGACTTTGAATGACTGTTGGTGACCTAGATCTACAAATTCAACAGTTGTGTTTACATTTTGGAAAAAATTTCACCTTTTTATATTCATCGCAGAATTCGTTAGAATCGAGATTTGCTGCATGATCGTACGTATCACCTTGTAATTCAGGAACCAGAACTCGGATCCACACAAAATTCAACAGCAGCTGATGGACCTTTCATTTAAAATCAAGTTTGTCAAAATCGGTTCAGAAAATTCCGAGAAACCGATGTGGACAAATCAACAAATTTTGTATACATACTCTTCAACTCGTAATCCGAAACAAGATGTCGGTTGAAAATGAAATTCAAAAGCAACCTACGGGAATATTATACCTTTCATTTGAACCTTAGTTTGTAAAAATCGGTTCAGACATCTCCTAGAAACCGATGTGGACATTTTGTTAACAAATCCGCACATACACACACATACTTACATACATACATACATACATACATACATACATACATACATACACACATACATACACACATACATACACACATATATTTTGCGATCTCGGCGAACTGAGTTGAATGTTATATGAGACTCGGCCCTCCGGGCCTCGGTTAGAAGGTCGGTTTTTGGAGCAATTGCATAACCTTGCTATATGAGAAAGGCAAAAGAATAATATTTAATTAGCAATTAGCTTAATCAGCATGAGTTCAATGTTATCTTCATGTGATTATGTTTTGAAATGTTGGTGGAATGGGTTTGAAAGTGGATGGAATGGGGGGTTAGTAGAGTGGGAGTGGAGGATGCGTCAGAAATTCATCTTATTTCGCTATACGGGGTGGATGAAGGAAATGCGGACGTGAGGGTGGTCCAAGGGGAGGGGAGTGATGAAGGAGGGAGATGTAAGGGCAAGGCGGGGGGGGGGGGTTCGGCGACGCAATGCTCAACTGCATATTTTGCATTCCATTTGAGACTTGGTTTGAGAAAATCGGTTCAGTCATCACCGAAGAACCGATGTGACTTTAATTGTGGAATATGCCCGGAATTCCGGACTTCCGGAATCGTCGATAGTGGACAATATATTCAAAGAATGTTTGATTGGCATTTCAATACTTTTTAGCCTCTGAGGTATTATGATTGTACCGATTTATATGGGAAATTCCAGTGTATCCTTACTAACACCCCTGTAACTCCGGAAGCAAGAGTCAGAACCGAATGAAATTCAGCAGCAGTCAATGGTATTACTGTATCTTTCATTTGAAATCAAGTTTGTAAAAATCGGTAGAGAATTCGTTGGGGAATGGGTGTGATATTAGCTTAGGAACTTAGCAGGTTCCCCGGGGGCGTCATGAACTGTCAAAGGTGGCCAATGTGGTCAAAGATGCTTTGATTGATCATTAGTGATCCAGACCCACAAACTAGAGTAATGTTACATCAATTTTAATATGTTTTTCATCATTTTAACATCATGGTGGTACCAGTTTATATGGGAATTTGCTATGTGACCGCACTCTTTAACCCGTAACTCCGGAACCGGAAGTCGGGTCAGCTAAAAATTCAATAGCAGCTTATGGGAGCGTTATACCTTTCAGATGAAACTAAGTTTGCGAAAATCGGTTCAGCCATCTCTGAGAAAATTGTGTGAGTTTTAATGACACACAAACACACACACATACATACACACAGACATTTGCCGATCTCGACGAACTGAATCGAATGGTGTATGACACTCGGCCCTCCGGGCCTCGGTTAAAAAATCGATTTTTACAGTGATTGCATAGCTTTTCTTTATATGAGAAAGGCAAAAAGAAAACAAAAATTTATGATAAAAATTTAAACTGCGAAAAAACCCATTTTTTTAATTTTTTATATTTTGTTACTAAAAACCTAAAGAGAAAAAAAACATTTTGAATGTGATTGCATGATGGAGAAAAAATCGGTAAAAAAGTTTTCCTAACAATAACTTCGTACATGTTTTTTAAATTTCATACTAATTGACATACAAAATTGTAATTCTATTACAGAATATTATTCTAAGCACCATTTAAAATCAAAATGCATTGAACAAAAATCTTCCAAAATGCGATAGTTTTCGAGATATTTGAAATTTTGCTCCTTCAAAAACAATTAATTCGTGTAATTATGCTCTTTTTAAAAGTTATTCGCGTTACCCCATCAAAAAATGTCAAAATTTTAATGTTTATCGTTTTAAAGACGTAAAAGCAACTTTTTTAGTGTATTTGGATCCTGGAGAAGCTTTCAATAAAAAAGTTTTCCTAACAACAACTTTTGACATTCTTTTATAATTCTTACTATTTGCAGTCAAAAATACAATTTTTTTTAATATGATTCTAAACGCCATTTTAAATCGAAATATTCTTAACAAAAAATTTCTAAAATGTAGTAGTTCTCGAGATATTTTAACTTTTGTTTTAACAACACAATTATTTTGTTTTATTACGACCTTTTCATAAGTTAGTCGTGTTTCTCCATCAACAATAATAGGTTTTTCAAAAGGCCCGTAAACTTTCCTGCAACTTTCTCTTTAACATCAAGGCGATATTGTGAAACATTTGAAAGTTACATGAAAAGAACCAACATATGAAATATATTTTGGTTGCTTTCATGTAACTTTCAAATGGTTTACAATATCGCCTTGATGTCAAAGAGAAAGTTGCACGAAAGTTTACGGGCCTTTTGAAAAACCTATTACTGTCGATGGAGAAAAGCCACTAACTTATGAAAAGGTCGTAATAAAACAAAATAATTGTATTGTTAAAACAAAAGTTAAAATATCTCGAGAACTACTACATTTTAGAAAAATTTTGTTAAGAGCATTTCGATTTAAAATGGCGTTTAGAATCATATTCAAAAAGAAAATTGTATTTTTGACTGCAAATAGTAGGAATTATAAAAAAATGTCATAAGGTGTTGTTAGGAAAACTTTTTTATTGAAAGCTTCTCCATGATCCAAATACACTAAAAAGGTTGCTTTTACGTCTTTAAAACGATAAACATTAAATTTTTGACATTTTTTGATGGGGTAATGCGAATAACTTTTAAAAAGAGCATAATTACACGAATTAATTGTTTTTGAAGGAGCAAAATTTCAAATATTTCGAAAACTATCGCATTTTGGAAGATTTTTGTTAAATGCATTTTGATTTTAAATGGTGCTCAGAATTATATTCTGTAATAGAATTACAATTTTGTATGTCTATTAGTATGAAATTTAAAAAACATGTACGAAGTTATTGTTAGGAAAACTTTTTTACCGATTTTTTCTCCATCATGCAATCACATTCAAAATGTTTCTTTTCTCTTTAGGTTTTTGGTAACAAAATATAAAAAAAATTAAAAAAAATGGGTTTTTTTCGCAATTTAAATTTTTATCATAAATTTTTGTTTTTTTGAAAAATAACACAACATTTTTTTCAGTGTATATTTTTTTCGGACAGAAGTATTCATTCCCTGTAACTTGTTCTCAGATAGTTTTGCTGTATAAAATACAGTAATCGAACAAAAAAAATTGAAATTCATTCACGTAGAAACGTACGCCCTTTTGAAAAATTACTCTTGTATCAAAATATTCCAATTGCCAGAGAATATCATGGAGATTCATACAGCGAACACACCTGCAAAGTTTCGTTCGAATCGACGATGGTCATATTTTGCGGTCGGCCGGTTTCTCATGGAATCCCTCTATAGCAGCAATGCATGTTTCGCAAATCTTGGTTTCGGTCCAATGGCAATATCAATTTAGTTGAAAAGGTGTGAAATGATTAGTGTTCGTCGCGGTTGCGGTAATTACCGCACCTTCACCGCAAAATCTGCGGTGCGGTGAGACACTTATTCCCGCAGATGCTGTGCGGGAAAAAGCCCTTACCGCGCGGTTTTACCGCAACCGCACCGCAAAAAAAATTGATAGGATGATAATTTTGATTATTCAAAATTGGTAAACAGACTGCTATAACGAAAAAAATCTAGCTGTGTCCGAAATATTTTGACGCTATTATTTTCAGGACATATTTAGGACTAGTTATTTTATACTTCTAAAAAACTAGGAGTGGGTAATGTCCGGGACATAACCGCGGTGTTGACGTAGGACTAAACTGGGGCATATCATATGACATTCATGGATAATTTGAACCAATGCACTTTTTGAATGAATGTTTACTGGAAATTTCATATCGAATGAGATTGCCATATTCACTGATTTTCTAGGACTTGCAAAAACCTTCGGGTTTGGAGATTAATTTGATAAATATTTGCTTATAAGAATCACTGGTACATGTACAGAAGAATTGACAGGCGCAAACTCAATCCAAGTTATTAGGGCATATTCAGGAGCGTTTTATTTTATATAGGAGTTTCAAAGTAGAACTGGAACTGAAACATTCACATCCCCAGCAGAGCATTTTGTTTTATTACTTCGAACAGTTTTGTTTAAAAATTTAAAACTGTTATACGACGCCGTTCTATTTGTTGCTGATTATAAAACACGTTTAGAACTGTGTTTTAAATACATGCAAAGTTTTCAGCACAGACACTTAGACCCGATAGACTGGGGGAAAATAAATTTGAATGCAGTAACGCTGAAGGAATGACGAGACATGAATTTTAAACTGAATAGAACACCCGCTAAAACTGCTGCTGGGGACAGAAAGTTCCAGTTTTAGAACTTTCAGTTTTATATTATAGAACTGTCAAAATTTTAAATCTAAAACTGAAACACTCCTGAACATGCTCTTAAATGGAACTTTCTAATTCAATTCTTTCTCCATTATGTTTTCATCCTAAAAAGAACGGTTTGCAAATAACTTTTTTTGGTGATACCAGACGAGAATCCTTTCTAACGATTCGAACCTTGCCCGAATTCGCTTCTGCTGCGTACATACACGAACATTCCCCTTTCGCAGCTCACACCGAATGAGCATTGTATATCGCAATGCGATCTCTTTTATAAACTTCTTAGTGCAGATGGAAGTCCATCCTTTTGTGCGACAAATGGAAATATTTTCATCATTCTTTTTGGTGTAGCTTTCGCTTAGTAGCAGGGTTGCCACATTCACTAATGTTCTTCTAAGATTTGCAAAAACCACCAATCAAAGCAGGCTAATTAATGCTTTTACAAAATCTATCAAAATTTACGGTAAAATCTACGGAATCTACAACACAATTGTTTTGATTATTTCCCAACGAATCGCGCAAAAATCTGTTTGTTCCGTACAGCACAGCGCAAATAATTGACGTTGGAAAACAAATCGGCAACTTCAGCTGCCAAACACTTAGAAACGATCGAAGCATTTTTCCGTCAATGTCACTTTTCTGACTCAAATTTTTGTAGGTATTTTCTTGCTTCCGTCCAATTGGTCAGTTTATTAGTTTTATCGTACATTTTTCGGATATTATTATAGAAAATAACTAACCCAATAAGAGGGAAGTTACTTTCCAAAGCACGAAATGAAAATTTCAATTGTAATTCTTCTGAGAACGATTTTGTGGTCCTAATAAGAACCGTTTGTTGTGAATATTATTTCGCCGTTTCCCGCTCGGCATGATGATTATTCGCTTGGTATGGATAGCGCACAGATTGGTATCTTCCAACAAACTAACCAGGCAGGCCTCACTGGCTTCTTAGAGGACCATTACGGCTGAGCTCCGGAAAAGTAGATCGGTTTTGAAATGCTGTGCAATCTCACGGACCACGCACTGGAAGAGCAGCTTGCGAATTAGTAACTCTGTCCACTTCTGAGAGCGATGAATTTCACGCAGGGCGACGACAGTTCTTGGTTGGCAGCGATAAGGCAGTAGCTATGATTTGGTTGGTGGTCCAAATGCAGCTTCTCGTTGAGCAGCACACGTACGTCACGGTGTCTTTTTTTAACAACTTTATGCAAAAAAATTCAGCATCTCTGAAACTTCAGGATATGAAAGAATGGGCTTTCCCCTTTCATTTGAAACTAAAATCAAAATAATCCGTCGGGGGTCTAGAGCAACTTTTTTTTTTGAAGTTTTTTTTCGTGAAAACATCGATTTTACAATGAAACTAGTTCATATTTCTGCCCCTAGATGGTGTTTTAGACATTCGAACAACACTAAAAGTGAGAATCTGATAGATTATTTAATTGTCTACAACTTTGTTACCAACTAAAACCCGATTTGAAATTATCCCGAAAAGTAGTTTAATATTTTAAAGAATTCTAAGTCTAAGTTAGTTTCACAGAAGACCTAGTGGTTTGTTAATTCACAAGCACTTTTTTTATTTGCCAAATAATTGTGTTTAGTTCAATAGTGAATTCAGCGGAATTTGAGAGCTTGGAAAGTCATCTTTTAGCTGAAAATTATAATTCCCTGATACAAGGCACCATTCATATTTTTGGGATGAGAAGTTTTAGATAAGTGTTGACCAAACTAGTATGATATTAATATTCTTTTCCATGATGGTAAGTGATTCCTCCCGCAGAAACAGCCTTTTCAATTATGTGTGCCATCTTCTTCATTTTTTCGATTGTTTTCAGGGATGACTGATAACTCTTCTTACACGAATCTCCTGCTCTGTTAGCATCTTCGTATAAAATTGACTTGTCCTGAACTTCAACCTTTATATTTGAACAAACTCAATAAAACTGTTAACACCATTGCAATATTTCGCGGATTTCATTGCAACGCTTGGTTCAAAACGCTGATTATCCGTTTTCAAAATTAACTCAATGTGACAAACAGTGAACAAAAAACTTTGAGTTTTTGGATCAAGACAATTTTTTGGGATATATTCTAGTACTTCTATGTATATAAGGTTATTGTTGTACTCAAATCATATTTTGTTTTCAAAAGTAATACATATCGCATAATCTAGGATCAATTTAGTAACGATATCTCGCCTAATTGATAGGAAATGGCCGTAAAATCCAACTGCCACAATATGCTTTGCGGAGAAAATTTGAATAAATCATTTCACACTAGCCACTAATTTGGGCAGTTACTGCTGTGGTTTGCGTTAAATTAGAAACGGTGTGTCCCAACATTTCGTCTTGAACGGAATTATAATAGCTGACTTAAGCGATCATAACCGAAATTATACGAGGTATGGTCCTTTCTAAAACACCCGTGTAACAAAACATAAATGTAAGCAAACCCTTGTAACCAAGCCATACCTTCCGATGAATGGTAGTCCCGTCTAATAGGTTCATGCCACTAAACCCAACTTTTTTTTTGGTAATGTAATAAGTGCGAGAAAACATATTTCCAAACCACTAGGCCTCGTGTGAAACTATCTAAGATATAACTTTGTTAAAATCTTAAACAACTTTTCCGGATGATTTCAGATCAATTTTTAGTGGTCAACAAACTTGTAGACAACTAAATTTTCTATCAAATTCTCACTTTTAGTGTTGTTCGAATGTATAAAGCACCATCTAGGGACAGAAATATGAACTATCTCCAGTAGTAAAACTTATATTGTTACGAAAAAAACTTCAAAAAAAAAAGTTGCTCTGGACCCCCCGACGGATTATTTTGATCTTAGTTTCAAATGAAAGGGGAAAGCCCATTCTTTCATATTCCGAAGTTTCAGAGATGCTGAATTTTTTTGCATAAAATTGTTCTAATAAATACACCGTGACGTGTGTTCTGCTCTGTGGCTTAGACACGTCTGGCTTTAAGAAAAACTGTGACACCTATATTTATAGGTTCTAGCATTAGTGTTGATTCGCATTAAAAGTAGTTTTTGAACTTTTTAAACAAGTTTTACATAGCAAACAAGGTATCAATAGCAAGCGTTGAACGTTTTCCTTTCGATTTATGAAACAATATAAGTAATTCCTTTAGTAGGAGAAAAGTTATTAGAGTTCAAAGTGTACGTAACGCATCCGTTTTGAAAATTTTGAAATGACACCCAGTATAGTAAAGAAAGACGTAAGTCCTACGTCAAAAACTTCAGAAACTACCCATTTCAAATACATAAAATGCAAGACCTAAATAGAGACAAAATTATTAGATCATTTGAAAACAATAAATTTTTACTCTTAAATCCAATTTAAAAGTGCATCAATTCTCCCGATTTCTGTTGGAAATCGTGGAATTATGAATCGTTTTCGATATCAATTTTTCAACTGTGAATTTTGACTAATTTAAAGGAATTAGAGATGAACTAATTATGCTGGGACTTAAACACAACCCAAAGAATATAATTATCTTCATCAAAGCAAACGAATTTGGAGTAATTGGCAGTAAAGGATACAAATGTATGAAAGCGTCCAATATAAGAAGGGGTCCAAAGTAGGATGATCATTCGTTCATCAACATCGTATTTATATCTTCTTTAATTGCTGTGTAAATTCAATGTCAATTTTTCTGCAATCAATTTTATTGGACTCTTTCTCAAAAAGTATGCTGCCGTAAAACGGGGTAAAATTGATGAATTTTTCTATATTTTTTCGAATAACTTTCTTCAAATCAGGTAGATGTAACTGTTTGCATTTTTCAAACAAGTACTGGTACCCATAGATTGAAAACGTCCAAATGGTTTGGTAATTTATTTCGTTTTACTATAAAAATAAAATAAATTTGCAGTAAATTTTCATTCCTTGTTTTCAGGGTAACTTTGATCATCAAAATATGTGTATCGAAATAAGAAATAACACTCGAAATGTTGTGTAAATTGCATATCTGCAGGCGATTTCATGGCCCGATATTGTCTCGCAAGAAAACAAAATTGCCTAGAAGGATACGGACGATTTTCGTCGAATTTTTTCGGAAAAGTAGTTTAAATAAATCAGTTAGCAATAAAAATCTAGGATTTTTTAAATAAATTATTGGACAAAAATATTTACGGTTTCTAAAAAAAATTATCAATTCAGTTGAAGTTGGTTGATTTCATTAATATACAAGCAATTGTTTGAACAGATTGAAACGATGCATGAAAGTTGTATCATTTTCAATTGGAATTTGTGTTCATAAAAGGTACATTAAGTGACAAAATAATCGTTACCGGTAGATGCTGAACAGGTTGAGAATATGATTCGTATTTTGTTTCGATAATTTTGTTCGAAGGAATCAGCTTATCGTATGGTACTGAAAAAAGTCTCATTTGATCAAATTTATCCAGGTGATCAAAGATACCCCGTTTTACGGAATATGGTACAAATGTACAATTTTTCAACACTATTTTTAAACATATAAAAATTTTACCCCGCGGTGCGATGCGGTAAATAAAGTGCGGTTGCGGTAAGCGGTGCGGTTTTATTATTTTTTTGGCGGTTGCGGTGCGGACAATCCATTTACCGCCCACATCCGCACCGCGACGAACCCTAGCAATGATAAGATGAGATTATTTTCTGCCTTAAACATGAACATTTCATCGCATTCGCATAGTCAGTTCACTAATAAACTGCAAGTGTATTTGCAAACATGAGCGGCTCTTTCTTGCGCAATATCTCATTACACCACCATCAGGCTATCGAACTTAACACTGATGGACTTAATTTCTGATCAACTAACAACTTAATTACTTGATAAGCGTTAGGATCGGCCTAAAGGATGCGTGCAGCAAAATCTAGCCAAAGAAAACTCACTCTTCGACGAAAATTTACTGAATAACCGCATCTGTATATACAGAAAACCGATTCATCACAATTTCAACCAAAAAATTAGTTTATTTTTTGATTTCGTCTAGTTGATATTTGAGCGAAACGGAACGCTCGTCTCAGCTTTTAACGTTTGTGTCAGTCCGGACACAATTGCATATGTCGTTACACTACCGTTTCAGCCAGGACACAAACAATTGAAATTCAACTGATCTCATTATTGACTTAAACTATGCAATCTTAAATTCCCATAAGGGAAAATTGGACTGAACCACTTTGTGCATTAAGGGCACAAAACCTAACATAAATTAAGTTTTATTTTATGTGTTTCGAATTCATCTCGTCAGTAACTAGCACCATCTGGGTGTCTAGTTAGACGATGTATCTAAACTAGTACCCAAATTAGCACAAGTTAGGCACAAAAAATTCCAAACAGTTCACACGACACATGTGAACGTTCAAAGCAACTGACTTGTCCCGAGTGATATCCCGGGAAGCAAGCACAGAGGCTCAGATTTGCTGACGAGAAAGCGAAAACGAACTCTTGTCTTTTGGCTCGGGAGCCAAACGCCTGGCATTATGCAATCTTAAATTCCCATAAGGGAAAATTGGACTGAACCACTTTGTGCATTAAGGGCACAAAACCTAACATAAATTAAGTTTTATTTTTTGTGTTTCGAATTCATCTCGTCAGTAACTAACACCATATGGGTGTCTAGTTAGACGATGTATCTAAACTAGTACCCAAATTAGCACAAGTTAGACACAAAAAATTCCAAACAGTTCACACGACACATGTGAACGTTCAAAGCAACTGACTTGTCCCGAGTGATGTCCCGGGAAGCAAGCACATAGGCTCAGATTTGCTGACGGGAAAGCGAAAACGTACTCTTGTCTTTTGGCTCGGGAGCCAAACGCCTGGCATTATGCAATCTTAAATTCCCATAAGGGAAAATTGGACTGAAACACTTTGTGCATTAAGGGCACAAAACCTAACATAAATTAGGTTTTATTTTTTGTGTTTCGAATTCATCTCGTCAGTAACTAGCACCATCTGGGTGTCTAGTTAGACGATGTATCTAAACTAGTGCTAATTTGGGTACTAGTTTAGATACATCGTCTAACTAGACACCCAGATGGTGCTTGATACTGACGAGATGAATTTGAAACACAAAAAATAAAACTTAATTTTGACTTAAACTAGTTCATTGTAAAATATAACATAGATTATTGCAAAAGTTTGTTTCACCGACCGACGGATGAAGGTATGGAATTAAATTGTTGAAATATTACATAAGCCAGTCATTAACACGTAAATATAATATTGAGCTATGTTTCTCATAATAGAGCACTCTAGTTAGAGTGTGGCCAAGAGGCCATGACGTATCCAAACGAACATGAAATTTGACGTATTTCCATTGTGTATACGTCAAATTCCATGTTCGTTTGGAAACGTCATGGCCTCTTGGCCACACTCTAACTAGAGTGCTCTATCTCATAATGCTATCTTTTTATGAACTTCGGTCTTAAAAGAGACGATATGGCCAAAGGTATTTAAGAATTGTTGGTAATTGTTTTCAATTTCAGATGAAAGGTATAATTTTTATTTGTTTTCTTTTTGGTCAGTAAGCACTATAAAAAAACTTCATATTAATGCCATATCTAGTTTAGCATCTCATAATCTCATAAATAATTATTTTATTGCATATTATAAAATTTGTTAATAATTCAAATTTTATGATATGATCGTTCTCAGCGGTAGGACCCGTTTCCTGCCATCCAAATTTCGACCTAGACAAGACTGTGATAGGAAAAGAATAGAAACAATAAACTACGATCAATCGCCGGCGGTGACTGAGTTGGTCTGAACTGATCTTATTTGGTACTTTTGTTACTGGTAATAATACAGGGGCGAGGGTATGTGAACAGATTGCGCTCTGCCGCAACATGATATAACCAACTAAATCTGAAAGATTTTGACAATTTCCGACAATACTTTCAACCCTCAGTACAGTCGTGATACGCCGGTTGGGCCACACCTTTGTCCAATTAACGAATTTGATTCGTTAGTTGGACCGACCGACAGATGTCAAAAACTCTACAAAGGAGATGTTAGTAGTGTAATTGCATTCACATCTCTAATAGTTGTCAGATTGATTGTCAAAGTAAATTTGACATAAGATTTTGACATTCAGATGCTCTTTAGTTGGACAATGGTCCAACTAGCGGAGGTCCAACTAAAAAGCGGTCCAGTTTAAAAATGTCCAACCAGTGAATCTCGACTGTAGTATAAGTTTATTGAAACAAAATGTCATTCAAGTCCAGTCTTTCATTAAAATGTTTTTAAAGAAACCTGTTTTAATCCACCTAGTGGTGCAATTGTGCCTTTCTCATTTGTTCAAACTACGATTTGAACATACATACAATGGATCGACAGCCACGATCTTGAGATGCTATGTGTCGACACTGAAACATCGCTTGAAATCAGCGGCGGATCAAGGAAGAGGTTCCGGGGGGTCCGGAGTCCGGACCCTGCCGAAAATTTTCAACTTGTTAAAAAAATTTAAAACTAGCTTCAATTTTAAAGTAGCAATCCCTCATTGCATACTTCTACCTACGCCTAAATAAGTCATAAAAATCGCGCCGGGATTAGGTTGACGATTTTTAGAGTGATTGCATAATCTTTCTATATGAGAAAGCCAAAGAGTGTGTCAAAGTCCAAAAAAGTCAATCTTAGTCCAAAATGTTTTTTTCGATATTTCATCAATCTCAACGTTTCATGTATTTTAAAGTCATTTGGCATCAAAAATGCAAATTCGATTTTGAAATTTTCCTTTACTCCCCCCTTTGAGAATTTTTCATTTTAGTTTCTATGGGAATTTGCTGTGTGGACGCACTCTTCAACCCGTAATTCCGGAACCAGAAGTTCAATCAATAAAAAATTCAATAGCGGCCGATGGGAAGGTTGTACCTTTCATTTGAGACTAAGTTTGTGCAAATTGGTCCAACCCTCGCTGAGATACAGAGGTGACACACACATACATACGCAGACATTTTCCGATCTCGACGAACTGAGTCGAACGGCATATGACATTCGGCCCTCGGGGCCGGGATTAGGTTGACGATTTTTAGAGTGATTGCATAACCTTTCTATATGAGAAAGGCAAAAAACTAGTTAAAATCGACAATGACGTCAGTTGATTTTCTGTCGTTTGTGTACTGATTCAGGTAACTGCGTCCAGGCTAAAACATGCTTTGCCAGCTGAGACAACTACCTACCTGCATATCCGTTATACCCATCGTGTATTAAAATCAGAAATCCGTAGTGTCTAGTCAAATGGCACGTTCCCCATATTGATCGCAGATGTGTGCCTTGGCAAGAATCGTCTGTTCATTATTTTCCTGATGGGAAGGATTAGGGAAATGATAAGGTTAAGGGCCCTTCGAACGGTACCGATAAACTACATATTTTCCGATTTTTCCCATTTGCACAAGCTGGACAGCCCGCTACAGCGACGCATCACTGCTGCTGCTGCCAGAATGGTAGCCAGACCGAGTACACTTTTACGAGCAGCAGTAAAATACATTTTTGTTTTGCTGCTGTACTGCAACTGCTCGGTGATGGTGTGAGAGGAAGAGAGACGAAGCGTTGATGCCGGTCGTGGCGTAAATGAACCGCAGTGAGATGCCGAAGAGAGCGGTTGATGTTCCTTTCTCGTGGGCGTGTGTGGAGTATAAGTGGACATACGGATTTTTATATTCTGTTATGGAGAGACGCGTGTGAAATTAAATGTTATACGGCAGAGGAGTTAATTGAATTATTAAAGAGTGAGTGTTTTGCGACATAAATTCTGCGTATACTAGGCGCTCTGCCTTCCGGAGGTCTGCAGTGAAAAGTGAGAGTGTACGCCAGCGTGACCGTAGTGTGTCAGTGAAGAAAGTGTGTTGGTAATATGATGACCAACAACTATTCAGCTCACCAACAGAAAACGAGATTCAACACATTGAGTGAGTTCGTTCCGACATATATGTGTATATGTACAATTTTTTATATTCGCTTGCGTGAGTGTGTTCTCATGGTTGTGATATTTTTTCACTCCACTAGACATGAGGACGTAGGTATGTTTAATTTCAGAAATGTTCGAAGAAAGAGAAATGAAGTATGGAATAATACACGCGGGGTTGAGTTGGTGAGATATTGAGGTTGGAGCACTGTTTACACTTGTCCGGTCTGTTATAGTCATGGTTCGATGCCGTGCGCGGTCGCCGGTATTCTTTCATACAGCATGGATACTCGCATTCACACTTCTCCGGTACGACATCGCGCAGGACAAGTGTGAGTGCTCGCATTTGTGGTGCGTCGGGGAGTTGGGTGTCCGTGCGCGATGCTGAGCCGTCGCTGAGTCGGTTTGGCGGGGATTTGTCTTGAACCGGGTGGAATTTTTGGGTAACACCAAATTACGCGCATTCTTATTTCGCATGCATATGTGGCTATAACCAATGCAATGAGTAAAGCCATGTGATCCTCGAATTTTTCGCAAAATCACCGATCTTCATGAGGTATAATTTATTGTATAGGGATTATGGTGAATAGCTTTTGGTATAAATATTTCGTTACAATTCCTTTTTTTCTTTAAGATATTAACCCTTAAACTTTATTGCATGATAAAATTGAAAATTTTGTATCTCAAAAACTACTTAAGATAATTCAATGAATTTTTGCACACTTATGGAATGATATTTGCACTATCTTATAAAAATGTTTCTGGTTTATAATTGTGTAAATAACGGTACTTTGCATCTATTTAAAGTTTTCAGTTGTATTTCTTCTTGTGTTCTTCACGCTAAAAATTTTCAAAACTTATGTCAAATTATACGAAAATCTTTTACCTTCAATAATCTGTATTGATAATTTTTCATTTTTGTTCCTATCGAGAGTTATGGAGGATTTTGTAACTGTGCGCTGTTTCAACGCATGGCCCATTTTGATGCAACCCGCGAGAACGTACATATTGGCAATGCCGCACGTCGCAACGTCCTAATGCGCATCGCTTTGAAGGAGCGTATCTCATGTTCAAAATTGGCATCTCTGAGATTAAAGCAAAAAGACAAGCTTTTCTTTATGGATAATTGAAAGTGAATGTTTTCTGAGTAATTTGCATGCTCTTTAGCGTTATTATATTGTTCAAGAGTTATTTAATTTTCTGTCACTCAATACCTCGGACAAGTGCGTTCGGTTATTGCCAGCCGATGAGCAAAGTTGAGCAGTGGGTATGTTTTAATCTGCGTTAGCATATTTTTCACAAATTGACATACTTCACCACGTTTTATTTTCACTTGCTTCTGTCTAAGAGGTAGATTGTGAATCTTTTCTTAAATCCACATAGCGCCTTTTCAGCCATGCGTCATCGGGTCGTGCGTTAAATTACGCGCTCATTTAATTTGCATCAGTGCGAGTGAGAAAACGTTTAGACGTTTTTGTTTCGATCGCACTTGGGTGTTTCCCATATAGAGAGAACTGGACGAAATGCTATATTATCTCAAGATATACAATATTTGCTCAAAAAACATTCGATTGATTTATGTTATAAATGTGGGTCGATCACACGAATGATGTATTCCGTTAAAAAAAATCATAAATATGTTCGTCGTATTTTGTTTTTATGGCATCCATGTGGAGTGATAAATTTAAAAATTATATTGGTCAACACATGTGTAGCATATGTCGTAATGGGCGCAAAAAATACAACGACAATAAATATGGACATGAACAAAACACAATTTTCCTTAAATTTTCGATTTTACATCCAATGTTTATAGTAATGGGTTCCTCTATAACGCGTTTAAAATATAGGAAAATTACGCGTTTAATTTTTCTTCTTATAGTGTTTGCCAAAGTAATGGAACTGGAATATTCGATGACTCAACAGGTACATGCGGAAAACTGTAACGAGGATTTTGAAATAAAGATCGTTGATGAATAATTGAAATTCGACAAAAATAAATAATATCATACCAGAACTTGGAGAACCACCAATCAACAGAATTAACAGAAGCAATAGTGATAAAAAACCCCAACATCGATGCGATTGAACAACAGATTTTATGAAAACTTTTTTCAAAAGACACATCGTTGTTCACTCGGTGAAAATAAAAACGTGGAATAAAATGCTGTTGGCATAAGATTTTCCACTTTCATATAGTAATGTTGTAGACTAAAAAAGAATTTGGATATAACGTAGATGTATTTTGACTAACAAAAGTGTTTTTAAAGATGTTAATCGTTAGTAGCGTTAAATTATAATAATAAAAAATATATTTAACAACTATAATTTTCGTTGTGCACTTCAGTCAAAAAAATTTAACGCATCTCAAAATATCCGGAAAAAAATTACCTTCGATAATTCGTATTGAAAAGTTTGCCCTTTTGCGCTAATCGAGAGATATGGTTTCTTTTAGTCATGCGATGCGCTCTTCCTACACGATGCGCTTTCTGACGTAGTGACGTGCGACGTTGCCAATATGAACGTTCTCGCGGGCTGCATCAAAGTGGGCCGTGCGTTGAAACAGCGCACTGTTACAAAATCCTCCATAACTCTCGATAGGAACAAAAATGAAAAATTATAAATACAGATTATTGAAGGTGAAAGATTGCCGCATAACTTAACATACGTTTTGAAAATTTTTAGCGTGAAGAACACAAGAAAAAATACAATTGAAAATTTTAAATAGATGCAAAGTACCGTTATTCACGCAATTATAAAGTAAAAATATTTTTATAAGATAGTGCAAATATCATTCCATAAGTGTGCAAAAATTCTTTGAATTATCTTAAGTAGTTCTTGAGATATAAAATTTTCAATTTTATCATGCAATAAAGTTTAAGGGTTAATATCTTAAAGAAAAAAAGGAATTGTAACGAAATATTTATACCAAAAGCTATTCACCATAATCCCTATACAATAAAATATACCTCATGACGATCGGTGATTTTGCGAAAAATTCGAGGATCACTTGACATGGCTTTACTCAATGTCGGTGTCTTAGGCGTTAAAAAACTGAATGGGTGGGTTTAAAATTGGCCAAGGCTGGTGAACTTATTGAGGTAGTCCTTAGTACGCTTGGCAGATTCTCTTTGTTTGTTTACTCTTCCGCTAATAACTCGGTCGTATTTGTATTAGTTGATTGATTTTTTGCATAATATGCTAGTGAAGATCATGGTCTTCCAAGATGTACTGTAGTATTGTGATTGTGTAGGAACTGGGAAACAAATTAAATATGACAGAATGATAAAGGAGTGAATGTATGATAGTGTGTTGTGAGTGGTCTACTGAGGATCCTACGTATGTCATGTTGGAGAAAGGAATTTTTTTTCATGTCGTTGGTCGAAACTTCGTGGAGGTGAATCAACAGTATTTTAAAGATATTCTTAGCGCTATTTGATTCTTGTGTTTTCTCGGAAAATGTGGTGTGTTACATTCGAAGATAGCTGCAGTATAGGCAGGCCCGTAGCCAGGATTTTGTTTCGGGAGGGGCTTAAAAAAATTTGCATAAAGCTTTTAATTCTGACAATTTGATATAGTCACTAGAAACTAAATTAAATTTTGAAAAGTTCATAATGAAATCAATTCCAAATCAAAGACAATCCTAAAAATATGTTCATTGTCACAAGAAAGGTTATAGTACTTACTCTCGTTACAACAAAGTATATTCTAGAGTTCACAGTATTTATGCGCTAACCGAATATGACAATGCTTGACGGTGCTGGAAAACACTAGGTGTTCCAAGCTACACCTTTAAAAGGCGTAGAAGATGCTAAACCGAAATGAGTAGAAAAATATCCATAAAATGTTCGAACGAAGAGAATGTCGAAATTCGCACAAAATCTTCTGATTTAGCAAGCGATTTGTAGATGCGCAGAGACGGTTCAACTTCTATTTTCTTTGTCTTGCGTTCTGCGAGTATTACCAGTTCCAAGGCATCATGCTAACACAATTTTTTGATATATTCTATTTAAATGAAACTATTTTCAAGACTAGCCTTGGTCTGGTAGATTAGAGCCCCAGTTAGGAAGGATTTTTGGTGATCAATAGGATCAATATATAAATTTAAATGATTAAATCAACTGAAGGAAACTGCCCACAATTTAATTGATTAAAGAAAATTGTCTACAAATCGAATGAAAACACTGATTACTAATATCTTCTAATGTTCCTTCAAGTCGCCAGTCGCCGTGCATGTTTCGTTCACCGTGCAGTTTCAAAATCACGAAATTTAAAGAACTAGCTTCCTAAATCCATCGGAGAGATCCAGATCCCAAATCCTCTCGTTTCATCGTTTTATTGAAACATTCCAACTAAAGTTGAATCAAAATTTTAAATACACGGTAAGTTGATCATATAACGTGCACTGGTGCCAAACAAATGTCCTCAAATACTTATTCTCGTTTTGTTGGTAATAGTTTTATATTATTTCTAAATTGTGACGTATTTAGATAGGTATTTTTACGGTGACTATGAGGGCGGTTTTCATTTTGATAAAAAAACAGGGTTTGAGATCACGTCAAATCCACCTAAACGCACGGTAACTGGTGACTTGACGGTACGTGATATTTGTTAAATGTATTACCAAAAGAACTAGAAGGTCTATCTTCTGACGTCGCAAAAAGCAGAAGCAAAAAAATCGCTACGCTATAGCAGGCTATAGGCACCAGTGAATCAAGCTAGCTATTGTTCTATATCAGTGCACATATAAATTGTATCGTTGCCCCCGGCTGCGGCGTGAAATGAGTTTGCCAAATGAAGCAAAATTGCCTGTGCTACGGGATAACACGAACAGTTAAGGAAGTGGAACAATTAGTTAAAGTGAAAATGGAGCTTAATCTCGCTGAAGTTACCTACATTCAGCTACATCACGTAAAAACTGTGTTTTGATCACGTTTAGAAGCTTAGCACAGGCCGAAAACTTCATTGCAAAGAACAACATGCAACACGAGGTCGAATTTAATAACACCAGAATCAAGGTCCCCGTGCATATGGAAAACGACATGGTGGACGTGCGTATCCATGATTTGGCCCCGCGCACGAAGGAGGATTTCATCAAACAAATCATGTCGCAATATGGAGAAGTTGAATCTATTACGAATGACACCTGGAGAAATTTTTTCACCGGCATTCCCAACGGCGTTCGTATTATGAGAATGCGAGTGACTAAATAAATACCTTCTTACATGACTATCGAATGCAAATCACCGAAGGATGGCGTGACCTATAAGCAAACAACGCTAATTACATATCCCGGGAAGACCCCAACATGCCAATTCTGTAACTATAAAACCTACTACGGAAAAACATGTGCCGAAGCAACTAGTCAAAACTCATCTACTACAGCCAACTCTAACAAGCAGCCACCGATACCTTCAGATAAACCTAAAACAACGATCCAATTACCCAATAATGCAGGTACAACGACCACGACAACCGATCCAAAACAAACAACTAGCATCGCCAATAAAGAAGCAAATCCCGTTGAAGACGGATATACAATAGCGACCCATAAGAACAAGAAACAAATAAGAACCTCTGATCGTGAACAGGAAGAAAGCAGTACCGATGACGACATGGAGGGGAACGATAACGCGAGAGAAGGCAGACTGAATAGACCACCAAGCGGCCTAACCGCCAAGGAAAAAGATCTCAATACGCAGCAGCAAATTGCGTTAACAAGACTGGCAGACCGACATTCTTAGAATTTTTTTATTTTTACTTATTGTAAAAAAAATTAAAAGACCCACGGCTCAGTTGTGCTAACGCATTGAGCCGTTTCAAATAAAACTTTAGATTGAAAAAAAGAACTAGATATTATAAATATGAACAAGCTCAATAATTTCAGCATCTCTTTATTCCGACACATGGACGGGTATACATCGCACTTACTTCACCTCTGCCGAAGAGTAACGTAGGTGTAAGCCCAACTTTCTTTGATGATTTCTGTTGTTCTGTAGTTGAGTGCCCAGAAAATATAGAACAGCTGCTCTTGGGTCGATTTCAATTTATTTATTATTTTTTCTCTCTTTTTCTTCGTGATCTCTGCTCATCTCTCTCATTTTATTCCATAACGAACACAAATAAAACGAAAACTAGTTACAACATTTTAGTCGCTCTCCGTGATAGGCTACTGATGTTTGTTCATTGTATCGTCACGTCGTTTTTAGACTTACATGGACATTAATTGGAAACCATCGAAAGAGACAGAAATGCTGCTGCTTACAACATTAAGTTTATTATGATTGATTGACTAATATGTGGTTCGATTGTTCAAAATATCACTACTTTGCGGACTAATAATGTTTAAATACGGAACGCAATCTCCGCATAAAATGAAATTGAGTGTCAACAGAAATACTATTGCATTAAAATGACGCGAAAACAAAAACTGTCTTCTCGACTATATTGTCATCAACTAACGGAAATGTTTTTGTCTAGCACGCTTGAGTGAGATGCCTGATGTTTCTACTAAGCGTACAGTGCACTAACCTATTACAGAAATTCAATTTGCTTGTGCTTTAACTAACTTTATTCTGGCTAATATATAACATAATATCAGAGTTTTGTTAGACACAACCACTAGCGATAAAGTTCTCATTTTGGGACAGTTTTTGAGCTCACTTTTCTATAAAACTTCTGCATTTTTATTATATATTTCGTTTATTTTATTCGGTTCAATGCATTAGCTAAATGAAGCCTTGTGTCTTCAATATATTTCCATTATGTGAACAATGAAAGTGATAAAACGTAAATGGTTGTCCTACAGATCTCGTGCGAACAACTAGCGATTGCATGTGGAGAACTATTTACTAGGCTGGGAAATATTTTTCCTAACCAACAGTGTCGCGGTGGTGTTCATTTCTATCTCGTACACTTCCTTATCATCATAGTGGTTACTGCCATGTCCATGTTCGCGAATTTCTGACGGGTCACGAGTGTCGACTTCCTCAATGATGGTGCCGACCGTTGATTGTGAGATACTAGACGCAGTTTTTGCTGTCAATATTATCCGAACAGCAGCCAAAATTTGACAAATGTTTGTTTTTCAGGAAATGGTTTTGGAGACTATGTATATGCAAAGATATAATGTGTAAAATAATACTATCGCATTCAGTTTTTACGTGCAGGGTCAGGTTGGAGGAAATATGTCTGTTCACCTAGATTTTCACCACAAAAACACCATTTAATATACTTCCTAGATGTGTCCTTTATAATGAATACCATTTTTTCCAAATGTGACAGGAATCTTTTAATAGCCACGGTGCAAGTAAGTGGTATCAGATCTTGTAGCCGAGCATTGATTTTCTCATCGTCCATATATATGAGGATCAACCACATGTTACAAGTTGTTATGCAAAATGACTGGTTTCGCCTGGGCTAATTTGTTAAATGGCATCAGCACTGAACGCCTGACATGGTTAAACTCGTTAAAGGCGATGTTCGTAAGCATAACCTCCATAATCACCTTCAGCAAATATTTCACATCATTAATGTTGCTCCAGCCAAATACGGAGGCTATTGACTTCAGGTCTTTTCGCATAAGATCGATCTTATGCGAAAAGACCGGAAGTCAATAGCATCCGTATTTGGCTGGAGCACTACTTCTTGCTTCTGCGACTCAATCATTCGACAGATCCCCACAGCAAGAATTAAAGTAACAGTTTCTTTTGTTCTTCCGTCGAGTCACACAATATGAAGGGAACTGTTTTATCACACTCAGCATATTGAGTAGATATCCTGACCGCTGTCTTCGGTGGTTCGAAATAGCAATCTTCCTCACAATTCTCGCATTAATTTGTTGAAACCAAACAAGATATAATTTTTTTAAGAGTCACCGAAAAACATGTTGTATCTTAAATTTATTTTTGAAAATTTTCGGGGGGGGCTTTAGCCCCCTAGCCCCCCCTCTGGCTACGTGCCTGAGTATAGGCCTATAGAGCTTGATAGGATTAATATAGCAGAAATTTAGTGTACAGAGCTCGCATGTGAGATTCACTCCTCGTATCACTTGGGCTTTTCGACATATAGGAGGGATAGACTATTAGCATGCCGTCAGGATATGTTTTCTGTTTAGATGATCGCATGATGATCGTATACGGCCTTATATGGGTGCAGGGGTCTATCATTAAAGGGCGTTCAAAAGGAGGAATGCTGGACTGAGCTGTCGAGGCTCAGGATACTGAAAAAGATTCATGGCGAGAATTAACCAGAGTGAAAGATGTAGAGGCGTATTGATTGGACAATCTTTAACTGAGTCTTATTTAAGACTCTACTATGTAGGCATGGTGGGTCTTCATACTAAGCAGTTTGAACAGTGCTGGACCTTTAGGGAGATTGTTGCAGGATGCGTGTGCCATTGCAGACGAGGTGGGTCACATGGAAAATAAATATAATTAGAATTAACCAACTAAATGTGACAAATGCACAGAGTAAAATAGGGTGATTAGGAGGCGGATGCTGGAATGATGATGGCTGTTCCTCTTACTTTCTTTTTGTTTTGAAGGTCGATTTGTGGACCATATTGTAATTTGAGCTGACAGTGTCGGGACGTTGGCGGGGTTAAAACAATTTCCTTGTTTTGTGAACTTGCACTGGGTTTTCCATGTTTTCTGTTGTGTTACATTGTATTGTAATATGTTATATGTATTTTTTGTATTGTAGCAATGTGTTGTGTTATATTATATTATATTGTATTATATCATGTTATTTTACATTATATTACATTATATATTATATTATATCTATCTATCTATATATATATATATATATATATATATATATATATATATATATATATATATATATATATATATATATATATATATATATATATATATATATATATATATATATATATATATATATATATATATATATATATATATATATATATATATATATATATATATATATATATATATATATATATATATACAGGGTGATTGGTTCATGGTTAAAAATCTCTCAGGGGGTGATAGACTGCCATATTTGGAGAAAAAAATTGTTCTACACATACCATCAAATCTCAACCGTTACAGAGTTATTGAACTTTTTGTGTAAAAAACTTATTTGTCTTAAAATACCTCTAACTTTAAAAGTATACTTTGTATTTTAAATGTTTCAGTTCCATTCGAAAGGTGAGAAAATTTCCTATTGAATGGTGTTCTCATATCTTTTAAGTAATTAGTTTTAATTACCTTTTAGCTGTAAAGTAGTTAAAAGTTAGTGCTTTTGAGGAGGTTTTTGCTAATTTTCTCGAAATAATGAAGTATGATTATAGCAATATCCATTATCCAAAAGTTGGGTTTGGGACGATTCAAAATTTGTTCTTGGACGTCATATTTCTATTTCTTCTCATTTCTTTGTAATTTCATTACTATACTTTTCCCGTAACCGACTTGCAAGTGCTTAAAAGACTCTAATCAAAAAAAAATATGCTTTATATCGTTATTTACAAGATTTCATTGGAAAGCTGAGAAAATGTCCTATCAGTGTATGTACAAATATCTTTTAGCTAAGTGTACTAAATGATTTTTTACTAACGAAATAACTCAAAATTTGTGTTTTTTGGAGAGTTTTTTAATTATTCTAATTATTAATCAACAAAATTTATCGTACTATTGTTCATTTGATGCCCCTTAATGTTCTCTATAACTTTTTATTAAACACTTTGTCGATATCTCTTTCCATTTTGCTGCTATTTAATAGTTAATACAGCATGAGCTCGCCACAAATGTAGTGGGTTCGAAATCGTTATTTTTGCATATGAAGCGATGTGATATAAACGATTTTGCGTCGAAACCAAAAGAGATAATTGAATGGAGCCAAAGAAAGCACTGTAGAACTAGCTGAGATGCATTATTTCCATGATAATAATGGTGATGTTTATTATTTACTATTTTAAGAAAATTAACGAAAATGCTAATAATAGCACAAACTTCAAACTAATTTACTATTAAAAGAATACTAAATTCACTTAACTGAAAGGTATTAATACATTTTTCACTGTAACATTTTCCTGGATTTCTAATAAAAAGAAAAATGTACAATAAGTGCCGTAATTTTTCAATTAGAGCTGGTACTAGTGAAAATGAGATAAAAATTTCCAAGTTGAATAACCCAAAATCATGAAAATAAGAAAAGGTAAGTGTATCATGTCAAAGAACAAATTAAGCAGCTCATCAAGACTAACAATCTGAATTATTAAAATGATGAGGTTAACTATTAGGATTTTCAAGAAATGAACGAAAAATCGTTTGAAATTGTTTAATTTTCAATAAATTACTTTGAAAAGGCTACTTAAACTCATTAGCTGAAACATATGAGGGCATCACTCAATGCGAAATTTTCTCAACTTTCGAATGGAACTAAAACATTTAAAATACAAAGTATACTTTTAAAGTTAGAGGTATTTTAAGGCAAATAAGTTTTTTACACTAAAAGTTCAATAACTCTGTGACGGTTGAGATTAGATGGTATGTGTAGAACAATCTTTTTCTCCAAATATGGCAGTCTATCACCCCCGAGAGATTCTTAACCATGAACCAAACACACTGTATATATATATATATATATATATATATATATATATATATATATATATATATATATATATATATATATATATATATATATATATATATATATATATATATATATATATATATATATATATATATATATATATATATATATATATATATATATATATATATATATATATATATATATATATATATATATATATATATATATATATATATATATATATATATATATATAGCGGCGGCGATGCAGCAGACGACGAGGATGGCACGGTAACGCACCTGGGAGCACGCGCGGAAGACATTACACTACCGGGTCAGGTAAAGCCAAGAAGGGTATATGTCCTTCCGAAACAATACAAGATGCTGCACGCCCTCAATGTAAATTTCACTTACAGTCTGCTGATGAACACAACTCTACCGCCGCTGTGAATCTTCAATGTCAAAAACAAAATTTGGATCCCATCGTAACGAGCACGTCTCCTCATAGCACATTCGGCTCTACAACGATCACAGAAGGACTAAGCACTCTATGCTATGCTGGTATGACTCATCGCACCCTGGGACGTACTGCAGCTAACACTATGGAAGCCCTTGATCCCCCTGCCACAGTCGAGCCATTGCAGCCAGCGTTCACCAGTCGTCCCGGTCCTGTGTGCAGGAGTGGTGAAGGTGTCTTCCAAATCGCTACCAACGGCAATCAATCGCGGCATTCAAACCTACCAATACAATACCAGAATGCCGGTGGTATGAATTCAGTAATCGAAGATTATTTGGTAGCAAGTTCGGATGAATGCTTCGACATAATCGCCCTCACAGAGACGTGGCTTAGCGATAGCACTCTGTCAGTGCAAGCATTTGGTGCCAACTACGATGTTTTCCGAACTGATCGCAGCTCACGCAACAGTCTCAAGGCTACCGACGGCGGGGTACTTGTGGCTATCCATCGTCGATTGAAAGCGCAACTGATTGACGATACTTTGGGGGTCTGTGTCGAGCAGGTGTGGGTGCGAATCAAACTGGCTGGCTACGCACTTTTTCTTTGCGTGGTTTATCTTCCACCAGACCGCACTCGCGATTCGTCATTGATTGATTCACATACTGAGTCACTGGAACGGATTTCCGCTCAAGCAAGCCCGGTTGATGAAATCCTGATTGTTGGTGATTTCAATTTCTCCGGATTAAAATGGCGCTCTGCTTCTGACGGATTTATGCTCGCTGATCCCGAACTGTCATCTTTTCATGCTGGTATCACCAGTTTGCTTGACTGCTACAGTCTAAATCTGCTGCGCCAAACGAATAATGTGGTGAACGAAAACAACAGAATCCTTGATCTTTGTTTTTTGAGCAAATCTGACTACGCGCCAAAAGTTACCGCAGCACCGTTCCCCCTGGTAAAGACTGTTAGACACCACCCTCCCCTGCATATATTGCTTGAAGCGATTCGAGTGAAGCATGACTGCAATGCTTCTGACACCGTCAGCTATAATTTTAGAAAAGCCAACTATAATAGCATTATTGAAATCCTGTCGAATATCCACTGGACTGAAATTCTCGACAATGATGATGTCAACGTTGCAGTGCAGACCTTCTCCAATGTTATGAGCTATGCTATCGATCGCTATGTACCCAAAAGATGTGGCCTTCAATCTAAGCACCCAGCGTGGCACACTGCCGAGCTGAGACGGTTGAAAGCGACTAAAAGAGCCGCTCTGAAGAAGTATTCCAAGTTTGGGGGCTACGTGCTGCGACAACACTACGTTCATGTTAACCAAGTCTATAAAAAGACATCGAAGCGTTGCCATGCCGATTACTTGCGAAACGTGCAACGTAAGTTGAAGTCCGAACCTAAAACATTCTGGAAGCATGTAAACGAGCAAAGAAAGGAATCCGGGTTGCCTTCAACGATGAGCTATGGAAGACGTATGAGCTCTAGTTTACAGGAGATCTGCCAACTATTCTCTGAAAAGTTCGCGAGTGTTTTCTCCAACGAGAAACTGACACCGACCCAGGTATCACGCGCGGCTCTCAATGTACCTCAATCATACCAGTCTTTGAACTCTATCAATATCGACAATAATATGGTACAACTGGCGATTAACAAAATGAAGGCTTCAACCTCGGCAGGCTCAGATGGTATACCAACTATTATTCTAAAAAAATGTTCTGCCGGTCTAATTGAACCTCTTTGTCATCTGTTTCAATTGTCGCTAACAACCGGAGTATTTCCCGAACTCTGGAAATTCTCCTTCATGTTTCCAGTTCACAAAAAAGGTGATAAAAAGGTAGTTGACAATTACCGTGGTATTACAACGCTAAGCGCAGTTCCTAAGCTGTTTGAAATGGCTGTGTTGGAACCCATCTCCAGCCACTGCAAACAGTTGTTCGAATGTATAAAGCACCATCTAGGGACAGAAATATGAACTATCTCCAGTAGTAAAACTTATATTGTTACGAAAAAAACTTCAAAAAAAAAAGTTGCTCTGGACCCCCCGACGGATTATTTTGATCTTAGTTTCAAATGAAAGGGGAAAGCCCATTCTTTCATATTCCGAAGTTTCAGAGATGCTGAATTTTTTTGCATAAAATTGTTCTAATAAATACACCGTGACGTGTGTTCTGCTCTGTGGCTTAGACACGTCTGGCTTTAAGAAAAACTGTGACACCTATATTTATAGGTTCTAGCATTAGTGTTGATTCGCATTAAAAGTAGTTTTTGAACTTTTTAAACAAGTTTTACATAGCAAACAAGGTATCAATAGCAAGCGTTGAACGTTTTCCTTTCGATTTATGAAACAATATAAGTAATTCCTTTAGTAGGAGAAAAGTTATTAGAGTTCAAAGTGTACGTAACGCATCCGTTTTGAAAATTTTGAAATGACACCCAGTATAGTAAAGAAAGACGTAAGTCCTACGTCAAAAACTTCAGAAACTACCCATTTCAAATACATAAAATGCAAGACCTAAATAGAGACAAAATTATTAGATCATTTGAAAACAATAAATTTTTACTCTTAAATCCAATTTAAAAGTGCATCAATTCTCCCGATTTCTGTTGGAAATCGTGGAATTATGAATCGTTTTCGATATCAATTTTTCAACTGTGAATTTTGACTAATTTAAAGGAATTAGAGATGAACTAATTATGCTGGGACTTAAACACAACCCAAAGAATATAATTATCTTCATCAAAGCAAACGAATTTGGAGTAATTGGCAGTAAAGGATACAAATGTATGAAAGCGTCCAATATAAGAAGGGGTCCAAAGTAGGATGATCATTCGTTCATCAACATCGTATTTATATCTTCTTTAATTGCTGTGTAAATTCAATGTCAATTTTTCTGCAATCAATTTTATTGGACTCTTTCTCAAAAAGTATGCTGCCGTAAAACGGGGTAAAATTGATGAATTTTTCTATATTTTTTCGAATAACTTTCTTCAAATCAGGTAGATGTAACTGTTTGCATTTTTCAAACAAGTACTGGTACCCATAGATTGAAAACGTCCAAATGGTTTGGTAATTTATTTCGTTTTACTATAAAAATAAAATAAATTTGCAGTAAATTTTCATTCCTTGTTTTCAGGGTAACTTTGATCATCAAAATATGTGTATCGAAATAAGAAATAACACTCGAAATGTTGTGTAAATTGCATATCTGCAGGCGATTTCATGGCCCGATATTGTCTCGCAAGAAAACAAAATTGCCTAGAAGGATACGGACGATTTTCGTCGAATTTTTTCGGAAAAGTAGTTTAAATAAATCAGTTAGCAATAAAAATCTAGGATTTTTTAAATAAATTATTGGACAAAAATATTTACGGTTTCTAAAAAAAATTATCAATTCAGTTGAAGTTGGTTGATTTCATTAATATACAAGCAATTGTTTGAACAGATTGAAACGATGCATGAAAGTTGTATCATTTTCAATTGGAATTTGTGTTCATAAAAGGTACATTAAGTGACAAAATAATCGTTACCGGTAGATGCTGAACAGGTTGAGAATATGATTCGTATTTTGTTTCGATAATTTTGTTCGAAGGAATCAGCTTATCGTATGGTACTGAAAAAAGTCTCATTTGATCAAATTTATCCAGGTGATCAAAGATACCCCGTTTTACGGAATATGGTACAAATGTACAATTTTTCAACACTATTTTTAAACATATAAAAATTTTACCCCGCGGTGCGATGCGGTAAATAAAGTGCGGTTGCGGTAAGCGGTGCGGTTTTATTATTTTTTTGGCGGTTGCGGTGCGGACAATCCATTTACCGCCCACATCCGCACCGCGACGAACCCTAGCAATGATAAGATGAGATTATTTTCTGCCTTAAACATGAACATTTCATCGCATTCGCATAGTCAGTTCACTAATAAACTGCAAGTGTATTTGCAAACATGAGCGGCTCTTTCTTGCGCAATATCTCATTACACCACCATCAGGCTATCGAACTTAACACTGATGGACTTAATTTCTGATCAACTAACAACTTAATTACTTGATAAGCGTTAGGATCGGCCTAAAGGATGCGTGCAGCAAAATCTAGCCAAAGAAAACTCACTCTTCGACGAAAATTTACTGAATAACCGCATCTGTATATACAGAAAACCGATTCATCACAATTTCAACCAAAAAATTAGTTTATTTTTTGATTTCGTCTAGTTGATATTTGAGCGAAACGGAACGCTCGTCTCAGCTTTTAACGTTTGTGTCAGTCCGGACACAATTGCATATGTCGTTACACTACCGTTTCAGCCAGGACACAAACAATTGAAATTCAACTGATCTCATTATTGACTTAAACTATGCAATCTTAAATTCCCATAAGGGAAAATTGGACTGAACCACTTTGTGCATTAAGGGCACAAAACCTAACATAAATTAAGTTTTATTTTATGTGTTTCGAATTCATCTCGTCAGTAACTAGCACCATCTGGGTGTCTAGTTAGACGATGTATCTAAACTAGTACCCAAATTAGCACAAGTTAGACACAAAAAATTCCAAACAGTTCACACGACACATGTGAACGTTCAAAGCAACTGACTTGTCCCGAGTGATATCCCGGGAAGCAAGCACAGAGGCTCAGATTTGCTGACGAGAAAGCGAAAACGAACTCTTGTCTTTTGGCTCGGGAGCCAAACGCCTGGCATTATGCAATCTTAAATTCCCATAAGGGAAAATTGGACTGAACCACTTTGTGCATTAAGGGCACAAAACCTAACATAAATTAAGTTTTATTTTTTGTGTTTCGAATTCATCTCGTCAGTAACTAACACCATATGGGTGTCTAGTTAGACGATGTATCTAAACTAGTACCCAAATTAGAACAAGTTAGACACAAAAAATTCCAAACAGTTCACACGACACATGTGAACGTTCAAAGCAACTGACTTGTCCCGAGTGATGTCCCGGGAAGCAAGCACATAGGCTCAGATTTGCTGACGGGAAAGCGAAAACGTACTCTTGTCTTTTGGCTCGGGAGCCAAACGCCTGGCATTATGCAATCTTAAATTCCCATAAGGGAAAATTGGACTGAAACACTTTGTGCATTAAGGGCACAAAACCTAACATAAATTAGGTTTTATTTTTTGTGTTTCGAATTCATCTCGTCAGTAACTAGCACCATCTGGGTGTCTAGTTAGACGATGTATCTAAACTAGTGCTAATTTGGGTACTAGTTTAGATACATCGTCTAACTAGACACCCAGATGGTGCTTGATACTGACGAGATGAATTTGAAACACAAAAAATAAAACTTAATTTTGACTTAAACTAGTTCATTGTAAAATATAACATAGATTATTGCAAAAGTTTGTTTCACCGACCGACGGATGAAGGTATGGAATTAAATTGTTGAAATATTACATAAGCCAGTCATTAACACGTAAATATAATATTGAGCTATGTTTCTCATAATAGAGCACTCTAGTTAGAGTGTGGCCAAGAGGCCATGACGTATCCAAACGAACATGAAATTTGACGTATTTCCATTGTGTATACGTCAAATTCCATGTTCGTTTGGAAACGTCATGGCCTCTTGGCCACACTCTAACTAGAGTGCTCTATCTCATAATGCTATCTTTTTATGAACTTCGGTCTTAAAAGAGACGATATGGCCAAAGGTATTTAAGAATTGTTGGTAATTGTTTTCAATTTCAGATGAAAGGTATAATTTTTATTTGTTTTCTTTTTGGTCAGTAAGCACTATAAAAAAACTTCATATTAATGCCATATCTAGTTTAGCATCTCATAATCTCATAAATAATTATTTTATTGCATATTATAAAATTTGTTAATAATTCAAATTTTATGATATGATCGTTCTCAGCGGTAGGACCCGTTTCCTGCCATCCAAATTTCGACCTAGACAAGACTGTGATAGGAAAAGAATAGAAACAATAAACTACGATCAATCGCCGGCGGTGACTGAGTTGGTCTGAACTGATCTTATTTGGTACTTTTGTTACTGGTAATAATACAGGGGCGAGGGTATGTGAACAGATTGCGCTCTGCCGCAACATGATATAACCAACTAAATCTGAAAGATTTTGACAATTTCCGACAATACTTTCAACCCTCAGTACAGTCGTGATACGCCGGTTGGGCCACACCTTTGTCCAATTAACGAATTTGATTCGTTAGTTGGACCGACCGACAGATGTCAAAAACTCTACAAAGGAGATGTTAGTAGTGTAATTGCATTCACATCTCTAATAGTTGTCAGATTGATTGTCAAAGTAAATTTGACATAAGATTTTGACATTCAGATGCTCTTTAGTTGGACAATGGTCCAACTAGCGGAGGTCCAACTAAAAAGCGGTCCAGTTTAAAAATGTCCAACCAGTGAATCTCGACTGTAGTATAAGTTTATTGAAACAAAATGTCATTCAAGTCCAGTCTTTCATTAAAATGTTTTTAAAGAAACCTGTTTTAATCCACCTAGTGGTGCAATTGTGCCTTTCTCATTTGTTCAAACTACGATTTGAACATACATACAATGGATCGACAGCCACGATCTTGAGATGCTATGTGTCGACACTGAAACATCGCTTGAAATCAGCGGCGGATCAAGGAAGAGGTTCCGGGGGGTCCGGAGTCCGGACCCTGCCGAAAATTTTCAACTTGTTAAAAAAATTTAAAACTAGCTTCAATTTTAAAGTAGCAATCCCTCATTGCATACTTCTACCTACGCCTAAATAAGTCATAAAAATCGCGCCGGGATTAGGTTGACGATTTTTAGAGTGATTGCATAATCTTTCTATATGAGAAAGCCAAAGAGTGTGTCAAAGTCCAAAAAAGTCAATCTTAGTCCAAAATGTTTTTTTCGATATTTCATCAATCTCAACGTTTCATGTATTTTAAAGTCATTTGGCATCAAAAATGCAAATTCGATTTTGAAATTTTCCTTTACTCCCCCCTTTGAGAATTTTTCATTTTAGTTTCTATGGGAATTTGCTGTGTGGACGCACTCTTCAACCCGTAATTCCGGAACCAGAAGTTCAATCAATAAAAAATTCAATAGCGGCCGATGGGAAGGTTGTACCTTTCATTTGAGACTAAGTTTGTGCAAATTGGTCCAACCCTCGCTGAGATACAGAGGTGACACACACATACATACGCAGACATTTTCCGATCTCGACGAACTGAGTCGAACGGCATATGACATTCGGCCCTCGGGGCCGGGATTAGGTTGACGATTTTTAGAGTGATTGCATAACCTTTCTATATGAGAAAGGCAAAAAACTAGTTAAAATCGACAATGACGTCAGTTGATTTTCTGTCGTTTGTGTACTGATTCAGGTAACTGCGTCCAGGCTAAAACATGCTTTGCCAGCTGAGACAACTACCTACCTGCATATCCGTTATACCCATCGTGTATTAAAATCAGAAATCCGTAGTGTCTAGTCAAATGGCACGTTCCCCATATTGATCGCAGATGTGTGCCTTGGCAAGAATCGTCTGTTCATTATTTTCCTGATGGGAAGGATTAGGGAAATGATAAGGTTAAGGGCCCTTCGAACGGTACCGATAAACTACATATTTTCCGATTTTTCCCATTTGCACAAGCTGGACAGCCCGCTACAGCGACGCATCACTGCTGCTGCTGCCAGAATGGTAGCCAGACCGAGTACACTTTTACGAGCAGCAGTAAAATACATTTTTGTTTTGCTGCTGTACTGCAACTGCTCGGTGATGGTGTGAGAGGAAGAGAGACGAAGCGTTGATGCCGGTCGTGGCGTAAATGAACCGCAGTGAGATGCCGAAGAGAGCGGTTGATGTTCCTTTCTCGTGGGCGTGTGTGGAGTATAAGTGGACATACGGATTTTTATATTCTGTTATGGAGAGACGCGTGTGAAATTAAATGTTATACGGCAGAGGAGTTAATTGAATTATTAAAGAGTGAGTGTTTTGCGACATAAATTCTGCGTATACTAGGCGCTCTGCCTTCCGGAGGTCTGCAGTGAAAAGTGAGAGTGTACGCCAGCGTGACCGTAGTGTGTCAGTGAAGAAAGTGTGTTGGTAATATGATGACCAACAACTATTCAGCTCACCAACAGAAAACGAGATTCAACACATTGAGTGAGTTCGTTCCGACATATATGTGTATATGTACAATTTTTTATATTCGCTTGCGTGAGTGTGTTCTCATGGTTGTGATATTTTTTCACTCCACTAGACATGAGGACGTAGGTATGTTTAATTTCAGAAATGTTCGAAGAAAGAGAAATGAAGTATGGAATAATACACGCGGGGTTGAGTTGGTGAGATATTGAGGTTGGAGCACTGTTTACACTTGTCCGGTCTGTTATAGTCATGGTTCGATGCCGTGCGCGGTCGCCGGTATTCTTTCATACAGCATGGATACTCGCATTCACACTTCTCCGGTACGACATCGCGCAGGACAAGTGTGAGTGCTCGCATTTGTGGTGCGTCGGGGAGTTGGGTGTCCGTGCGCGATGCTGAGCCGTCGCTGAGTCGGTTTGGCGGGGATTTGTCTTGAACCGGGTGGAATTTTTGGGTAACACCAAATTACGCGCATTCTTATTTCGCATGCATATGTGGCTATAACCAATGCAATGAGTAAAGCCATGTGATCCTCGAATTTTTCGCAAAATCACCGATCTTCATGAGGTATAATTTATTGTATAGGGATTATGGTGAATAGCTTTTGGTATAAATATTTCGTTACAATTCCTTTTTTTCTTTAAGATATTAACCCTTAAACTTTATTGCATGATAAAATTGAAAATTTTGTATCTCAAAAACTACTTAAGATAATTCAATGAATTTTTGCACACTTATGGAATGATATTTGCACTATCTTATAAAAATGTTTCTGGTTTATAATTGTGTAAATAACGGTACTTTGCATCTATTTAAAGTTTTCAGTTGTATTTCTTCTTGTGTTCTTCACGCTAAAAATTTTCAAAACTTATGTCAAATTATACGAAAATCTTTTACCTTCAATAATCTGTATTGATAATTTTTCATTTTTGTTCCTATCGAGAGTTATGGAGGATTTTGTAACTGTGCGCTGTTTCAACGCATGGCCCATTTTGATGCAACCCGCGAGAACGTACATATTGGCAATGCCGCACGTCGCAACGTCCTAATGCGCATCGCTTTGAAGGAGCGTATCTCATGTTCAAAATTGGCATCTCTGAGATTAAAGCAAAAAGACAAGCTTTTCTTTATGGATAATTGAAAGTGAATGTTTTCTGAGTAATTTGCATGCTCTTTAGCGTTATTATATTGTTCAAGAGTTATTTAATTTTCTGTCACTCAATACCTCGGACAAGTGCGTTCGGTTATTGCCAGCCGATGAGCAAAGTTGAGCAGTGGGTATGTTTTAATCTGCGTTAGCATATTTTTCACAAATTGACATACTTCACCACGTTTTATTTTCACTTGCTTCTGTCTAAGAGGTAGATTGTGAATCTTTTCTTAAATCCACATAGCGCCTTTTCAGCCATGCGTCATCGGGTCGTGCGTTAAATTACGCGCTCATTTAATTTGCATCAGTGCGAGTGAGAAAACGTTTAGACGTTTTTGTTTCGATCGCACTTGGGTGTTTCCCATATAGAGAGAACTGGACGAAATGCTATATTATCTCAAGATATACAATATTTGCTCAAAAAACATTCGATTGATTTATGTTATAAATGTGGGTCGATCACACGAATGATGTATTCCGTTAAAAAAAATCATAAATATGTTCGTCGTATTTTGTTTTTATGGCATCCATGTGGAGTGATAAATTTAAAAATTATATTGGTCAACACATGTGTAGCATATGTCGTAATGGGCGCAAAAAATACAACGACAATAAATATGGACATGAACAAAACACAATTTTCCTTAAATTTTCGATTTTACATCCAATGTTTATAGTAATGGGTTCCTCTATAACGCGTTTAAAATATAGGAAAATTACGCGTTTAATTTTTCTTCTTATAGTGTTTGCCAAAGTAATGGAACTGGAATATTCGATGACTCAACAGGTACATGCGGAAAACTGTAACGAGGATTTTGAAATAAAGATCGTTGATGAATAATTGAAATTCGACAAAAATAAATAATATCATACCAGAACTTGGAGAACCACCAATCAACAGAATTAACAGAAGCAATAGTGATAAAAAACCCCAACATCGATGCGATTGAACAACAGATTTTATGAAAACTTTTTTCAAAAGACACATCGTTGTTCACTCGGTGAAAATAAAAACGTGGAATAAAATGCTGTTGGCATAAGATTTTCCACTTTCATATAGTAATGTTGTAGACTAAAAAAGAATTTGGATATAACGTAGATGTATTTTGACTAACAAAAGTGTTTTTAAAGATGTTAATCGTTAGTAGCGTTAAATTATAATAATAAAAAATATATTTAACAACTATAATTTTCGTTGTGCACTTCAGTCAAAAAAATTTAACGCATCTCAAAATATCCGGAAAAAAATTACCTTCGATAATTCGTATTGAAAAGTTTGCCCTTTTGCGCTAATCGAGAGATATGGTTTCTTTTAGTCATGCGATGCGCTCTTCCTACACGATGCGCTAGTGACGTGCGACGTTGCCAATATGAACGTTCTCGCGGGCTGCATCAAAGTGGGCCGTGCGTTGAAACAGCGCACTGTTACAAAATCCTCCATAACTCTCGATAGGAACAAAAATGAAAAATTATAAATACAGATTATTGAAGGTGAAAGATTGCCGCATAACTTAACATACGTTTTGAAAATTTTTAGCGTGAAGAACACAAGAAAAAATACAATTGAAAATTTTAAATAGATGCAAAGTACCGTTATTCACGCAATTATAAAGTAAAAATATTTTTATAAGATAGTGCAAATATCATTCCATAAGTGTGCAAAAATTCTTTGAATTATCTTAAGTAGTTCTTGAGATATAAAATTTTCAATTTTATCATGCAATAAAGTTTAAGGGTTAATATCTTAAAGAAAAAAAGGAATTGTAACGAAATATTTATACCAAAAGCTATTCACCATAATCCCTATACAATAAAATATACCTCATGACGATCGGTGATTTTGCGAAAAATTCGAGGATCACTTGACATGGCTTTACTCAATGTCGGTGTCTTAGGCGTTAAAAAACTGAATGGGTGGGTTTAAAATTGGCCAAGGCTGGTGAACTTATTGAGGTAGTCCTTAGTACGCTTGGCAGATTCTCTTTGTTTGTTTACTCTTCCGCTAATAACTCGGTCGTATTTGTATTAGTTGATTGATTTTTTGCATAATATGCTAGTGAAGATCATGGTCTTCCAAGATGTACTGTAGTATTGTGATTGTGTAGGAACTGGGAAACAAATTAAATATGACAGAATGATAAAGGAGTGAATGTATGATAGTGTGTTGTGAGTGGTCTACTGAGGATCCTACGTATGTCATGTTGGAGAAAGGAATTTTTTTTCATGTCGTTGGTCGAAACTTCGTGGAGGTGAATCAACAGTATTTTAAAGATATTCTTAGCGCTATTTGATTCTTGTGTTTTCTCGGAAAATGTGGTGTGTTACATTCGAAGATAGCTGCAGTATAGGCAGGCCCGTAGCCAGGATTTTGTTTCGGGAGGGGCTTAAAAAAATTTGCATAAAGCTTTTAATTCTGACAATTTGATATAGTCACTAGAAACTAAATTAAATTTTGAAAAGTTCATAATGAAATCAATTCCAAATCAAAGACAATCCTAAAAATATGTTCATTGTCACAAGAAAGGTTATAGTACTTACTCTCGTTACAACAAAGTATATTCTAGAGTTCACAGTATTTATGCGCTAACCGAATATGACAATGCTTGACGGTGCTGGAAAACACTAGGTGTTCCAAGCTACACCTTTAAAAGGCGTAGAAGATGCTAAACCGAAATGAGTAGAAAAATATCCATAAAATGTTCGAACGAAGAGAATGTCGAAATTCGCACAAAATCTTCTGATTTAGCAAGCGATTTGTAGATGCGCAGAGACGGTTCAACTTCTATTTTCTTTGTCTTGCGTTCTGCGAGTATTACCAGTTCCAAGGCATCATGCTAACACAATTTTTTGATATATTCTATTTAAATGAAACTATTTTCAAGACTAGCCTTGGTCTGGTAGATTAGAGCCCCAGTTAGGAAGGATTTTTGGTGATCAATAGGATCAATATATAAATTTAAATGATTAAATCAACTGAAGGAAACTGCCCACAATTTAATTGATTAAAGAAAATTGTCTACAAATCGAATGAAAACACTGATTACTAATATCTTCTAATGTTCCTTCAAGTCGCCAGTCGCCGTGCATGTTTCGTTCACCGTGCAGTTTCAAAATCACGAAATTTAAAGAACTAGCTTCCTAAATCCATCGGAGAGATCCAGATCCCAAATCCTCTCGTTTCATCGTTTTATTGAAACATTCCAACTAAAGTTGAATCAAAATTTTAAATACACGGTAAGTTGATCATATAACGTGCACTGGTGCCAAACAAATGTCCTCAAATACTTATTCTCGTTTTGTTGGTAATAGTTTTATATTATTTCTAAATTGTGACGTATTTAGATAGGTATTTTTACGGTGACTATGAGGGCGGTTTTCATTTTGATAAAAAAACAGGGTTTGAGATCACGTCAAATCCACCTAAACGCACGGTAACTGGTGACTTGACGGTACGTGATATTTGTTAAATGTATTACCAAAAGAACTAGAAGGTCTATCTTCTGACGTCGCAAAAAGCAGAAGCAAAAAAATCGCTACGCTATAGCAGGCTATAGGCACCAGTGAATCAAGCTAGCTATTGTTCTATATCAGTGCACATATAAATTGTATCGTTGCCCCCGGCTGCGGCGTGAAATGAGTTTGCCAAATGAAGCAAAATTGCCTGTGCTACGGGATAACACGAACAGTTAAGGAAGTGGAACAATTAGTTAAAGTGAAAATGGAGCTTAATCTCGCTGAAGTTACCTACATTCAGCTACATCACGTAAAAACTGTGTTTTGATCACGTTTAGAAGCTTAGCACAGGCCGAAAACTTCATTGCAAAGAACAACATGCAACACGAGGTCGAATTTAATAACACCAGAATCAAGGTCCCCGTGCATATGGAAAACGACATGGTGGACGTGCGTATCCATGATTTGGCCCCGCGCACGAAGGAGGATTTCATCAAACAAATCATGTCGCAATATGGAGAAGTTGAATCTATTACGAATGACACCTGGAGAAATTTTTTCACCGGCATTCCCAACGGCGTTCGTATTATGAGAATGCGAGTGACTAAATAAATACCTTCTTACATGACTATCGAATGCAAATCACCGAAGGATGGCGTGACCTATAAGCAAACAACGCTAATTACATATCCCGGGAAGACCCCAACATGCCAATTCTGTAACTATAAAACCTACTACGGAAAAACATGTGCCGAAGCAACTAGTCAAAACTCATCTACTACAGCCAACTCTAACAAGCAGCCACCGATACCTTCAGATAAACCTAAAACAACGATCCAATTACCCAATAATGCAGGTACAACGACCACGACAACCGATCCAAAACAAACAACTAGCATCGCCAATAAAGAAGCAAATCCCGTTGAAGACGGATATACAATAGCGACCCATAAGAACAAGAAACAAATAAGAACCTCTGATCGTGAACAGGAAGAAAGCAGTACCGATGACGACATGGAGGGGAACGATAACGCGAGAGAAGGCAGACTGAATAGACCACCAAGCGGCCTAACCGCCAAGGAAAAAGATCTCAATACGCAGCAGCAAATTGCGTTAACAAGACTGGCAGACCGACATTCTTAGAATTTTTTTATTTTTACTTATTGTAAAAAAAATTAAAAGACCCACGGCTCAGTTGTGCTAACGCATTGAGCCGTTTCAAATAAAACTTTAGATTGAAAAAAAGAACTAGATATTATAAATATGAACAAGCTCAATAATTTCAGCATCTCTTTATTCCGACACATGGACGGGTATACATCGCACTTACTTCACCTCTGCCGAAGAGTAACGTAGGTGTAAGCCCAACTTTCTTTGATGATTTCTGTTGTTCTGTAGTTGAGTGCCCAGAAAATATAGAACAGCTGCTCTTGGGTCGATTTCAATTTATTTATTATTTTTTCTCTCTTTTTCTTCGTGATCTCTGCTCATCTCTCTCATTTTATTCCATAACGAACACAAATAAAACGAAAACTAGTTACAACATTTTAGTCGCTCTCCGTGATAGGCTACTGATGTTTGTTCATTGTATCGTCACGTCGTTTTTAGACTTACATGGACATTAATTGGAAACCATCGAAAGAGACAGAAATGCTGCTGCTTACAACATTAAGTTTATTATGATTGATTGACTAATATGTGGTTCGATTGTTCAAAATATCACTACTTTGCGGACTAATAATGTTTAAATACGGAACGCAATCTCCGCATAAAATGAAATTGAGTGTCAACAGAAATACTATTGCATTAAAATGACGCGAAAACAAAAACTGTCTTCTCGACTATATTGTCATCAACTAACGGAAATGTTTTTGTCTAGCACGCTTGAGTGAGATGCCTGATGTTTCTACTAAGCGTACAGTGCACTAACCTATTACAGAAATTCAATTTGCTTGTGCTTTAACTAACTTTATTCTGGCTAATATATAACATAATATCAGAGTTTTGTTAGACACAACCACTAGCGATAAAGTTCTCATTTTGGGACAGTTTTTGAGCTCACTTTTCTATAAAACTTCTGCATTTTTATTATATATTTCGTTTATTTTATTCGGTTCAATGCATTAGCTAAATGAAGCCTTGTGTCTTCAATATATTTCCATTATGTGAACAATGAAAGTGATAAAACGTAAATGGTTGTCCTACAGATCTCGTGCGAACAACTAGCGATTGCATGTGGAGAACTATTTACTAGGCTGGGAAATATTTTTCCTAACCAACAGTGTCGCGGTGGTGTTCATTTCTATCTCGTACACTTCCTTATCATCATAGTGGTTACTGCCATGTCCATGTTCGCGAATTTCTGACGGGTCACGAGTGTCGACTTCCTCAATGATGGTGCCGACCGTTGATTGTGAGATACTAGACGCAGTTTTTGCTGTCAATATTATCCGAACAGCAGCCAAAATTTGACAAATGTTTGTTTTTCAGGAAATGGTTTTGGAGACTATGTATATGCAAAGATATAATGTGTAAAATAATACTATCGCATTCAGTTTTTACGTGCAGGGTCAGGTTGGAGGAAATATGTCTGTTCACCTAGATTTTCACCACAAAAACACCATTTAATATACTTCCTAGATGTGTCCTTTATAATGAATACCATTTTTTCCAAATGTGACAGGAATCTTTTAATAGCCACGGTGCAAGTAAGTGGTATCAGATCTTGTAGCCGAGCATTGATTTTCTCATCGTCCATATATATGAGGATCAACCACATGTTACAAGTTGTTATGCAAAATGACTGGTTTCGCCTGGGCTAATTTGTTAAATGGCATCAGCACTGAACGCCTGACATGGTTAAACTCGTTAAAGGCGATGTTCGTAAGCATAACCTCCATAATCACCTTCAGCAAATATTTCACATCATTAATGTTGCTCCAGCCAAATACGGAGGCTATTGACTTCAGGTCTTTTCGCATAAGATCGATCTTATGCGAAAAGACCGGAAGTCAATAGCATCCGTATTTGGCTGGAGCACTACTTCTTGCTTCTGCGACTCAATCATTCGACAGATCCCCACAGCAAGAATTAAAGTAACAGTTTCTTTTGTTCTTCCGTCGAGTCACACAATATGAAGGGAACTGTTTTATCACACTCAGCATATTGAGTAGATATCCTGACCGCTGTCTTCGGTGGTTCGAAATAGCAATCTTCCTCACAATTCTCGCATTAATTTGTTGAAACCAAACAAGATATAATTTTTTTAAGAGTCACCGAAAAACATGTTGTATCTTAAATTTATTTTTGAAAATTTTCGGGGGGGGCTTTAGCCCCCTAGCCCCCCCTCTGGCTACGTGCCTGAGTATAGGCCTATAGAGCTTGATAGGATTAATATAGCAGAAATTTAGTGTACAGAGCTCGCATGTGAGATTCACTCCTCGTATCACTTGGGCTTTTCGACATATAGGAGGGATAGACTATTAGCATGCCGTCAGGATATGTTTTCTGTTTAGATGATCGCATGATGATCGTATACGGCCTTATATGGGTGCAGGGGTCTATCATTAAAGGGCGTTCAAAAGGAGGAATGCTGGACTGAGCTGTCGAGGCTCAGGATACTGAAAAAGATTCATGGCGAGAATTAACCAGAGTGAAAGATGTAGAGGCGTATTGATTGGACAATCTTTAACTGAGTCTTATTTAAGACTCTACTATGTAGGCATGGTGGGTCTTCATACTAAGCAGTTTGAACAGTGCTGGACCTTTAGGGAGATTGTTGCAGGATGCGTGTGCCATTGCAGACGAGGTAGGTCACATGGAAAATAAATATAATTAGAATTAACCAACTAAATGTGACAAATGCACAGAGTAAAATAGGGTGATTAGGAGGCGGATGCTGGAATGATGATGGCTGTTCCTCTTACTTTCTTTTTGTTTTGAAGGTCGATTTGTGGACCATATTGTAATTTGAGCTGACAGTGTCGGGACGTTGGCGGGGTTAAAACAATTTCCTTGTTTTGTGAACTTGCACTGGGTTTTCCATGTTTTCTGTTGTGTTACATTGTATTGTAATATGTTATATGTATTTTTTGTATTGTAGCAATGTGTTGTGTTATATTATATTATATTGTATTATATCATGTTATTTTACATTATATTACATTATATATTATATTATATCTATCTATCTATATATATATATATATATATATATATATATATATATATATATATATATATATATATATATATATATATATATATATATATATATATATATATATATATATATATATATATATATATATATATATATATATATATATATATATATATATATATATATATACAGGGTGATTGGTTCATGGTTAAAAATCTCTCAGGGGGTGATAGACTGCCATATTTGGAGAAAAAAATTGTTCTACACATACCATCAAATCTCAACCGTTACAGAGTTATTGAACTTTTTGTGTAAAAAACTTATTTGTCTTAAAATACCTCTAACTTTAAAAGTATACTTTGTATTTTAAATGTTTCAGTTCCATTCGAAAGGTGAGAAAATTTCCTATTGAATGGTGTTCTCATATCTTTTAAGTAATTAGTTTTAATTACCTTTTAGCTGTAAAGTAGTTAAAAGTTAGTGCTTTTGAGGAGGTTTTTGCTAATTTTCTCGAAATAATGAAGTATGATTATAGCAATATCCATTATCCAAAAGTTGGGTTTGGGACGATTCAAAATTTGTTCTTGGACGTCATATTTCTATTTCTTCTCATTTCTTTGTAATTTCATTACTATACTTTTCCCGTAACCGACTTGCAAGTGCTTAAAAGACTCTAATCAAAAAAAAATATGCTTTATATCGTTATTTACAAGATTTCATTGGAAAGCTGAGAAAATGTCCTATCAGTGTATGTACAAATATCTTTTAGCTAAGTGTACTAAATGATTTTTTACTAACGAAATAACTCAAAATTTGTGTTTTTTGGAGAGTTTTTTAATTATTCTAATTATTAATCAACAAAATTTATCGTACTATTGTTCATTTGATGCCCCTTAATGTTCTCTATAACTTTTTATTAAACACTTTGTCGATATCTCTTTCCATTTTGCTGCTATTTAATAGTTAATACAGCATGAGCTCGCCACAAATGTAGTGGGTTCGAAATCGTTATTTTTGCATATGAAGCGATGTGATATAAACGATTTTGCGTCGAAACCAAAAGAGATAATTGAATGGAGCCAAAGAAAGCACTGTAGAACTAGCTGAGATGCATTATTTCCATGATAATAATGGTGATGTTTATTATTTACTATTTTAAGAAAATTAACGAAAATGCTAATAATAGCACAAACTTCAAACTAATTTACTATTAAAAGAATACTAAATTCACTTAACTGAAAGGTATTAATACATTTTTCACTGTAACATTTTCCTGGATTTCTAATAAAAAGAAAAATGTACAATAAGTGCCGTAATTTTTCAATTAGAGCTGGTACTAGTGAAAATGAGATAAAAATTTCCAAGTTGAATAACCCAAAATCATGAAAATAAGAAAAGGTAAGTGTATCATGTCAAAGAACAAATTAAGCAGCTCATCAAGACTAACAATCTGAATTATTAAAATGATGAGGTTAACTATTAGGATTTTCAAGAAATGAACGAAAAATCGTTTGAAATTGTTTAATTTTCAATAAATTACTTTGAAAAGGCTACTTAAACTCATTAGCTGAAACATATGAGGGCATCACTCAATGCGAAATTTTCTCAACTTTCGAATGGAACTAAAACATTTAAAATACAAAGTATACTTTTAAAGTTAGAGGTATTTTAAGGCAAATAAGTTTTTTACACTAAAAGTTCAATAACTCTGTGACGGTTGAGATTAGATGGTATGTGTAGAACAATCTTTTTCTCCAAATATGGCAGTCTATCACCCCCGAGAGATTCTTAACCATGAACCAAACACACTGTATATATATATATATATATATATATATATATATATATATATATATATATATATATATATATATATATATATATATATATATATATATATATATATATATATATATATATATATATATATATATATATATATATATATATATATATATATATATATATATATATATATATATATATATATATATAGCGGCGGCGATGCAGCAGACGACGAGGATGGCACGGTAACGCACCTGGGAGCACGCGCGGAAGACATTACACTACCGGCTCCGGATCTCCAAGAAATCCAGGAGGAGATTAGCCGGCTCAAAAATAATAAAGCCGCTGGGGTTGACCAAATACCAAGCGAGCTACTAAAACACGGTGGCGAGCCACTGGCTAAAGCGCTGCACTGGGTGATTACCAAGATTTGGGAGGAGGAGATTTTACCGGAGGAGTGGATGGAAGGTGTCGTGTGTCCTATCTACAAAAAGGGCGACAAGCTGGATTGCTGTAATTACCGAGCAATCACCCTGCTGAACGCCACCTACAAGGTACTCTCCCACATACTATGCCGTCGACTATCACCAATTGCAAGAGAGTTCGTGGGGCAGTACCAGGCGGGTTTCATGAGCGAGCGATCTACCACGGACCAGGTGTTCGCTCTTCGTCAAGTACTGCAGAAATGCCGCGAGTACAATGTGCCCACACATCATTTGTTCATCGACTTCAAAGCCGCATACGACACTATCGATCGAGATCAGCTATGGCAGATTATGCACGAGTACGGATTCCCGGACAAACTGACGCGTTTAGTGAAGGCGACGATGAATCGGGTGATGTGCGTAGTACGTGTCTCAGGGACGCTCTCGAGTCCCTTCGAATCACACAGAGGGTTACGGCAAGGTGATGGTCTCTCGTGTCTGTTATTCAACATCGCGCTGGAAGGTGTAATAAGAAGAGCAGGGATCGACACGAGTGGTACGATTTTCACAAAGTCCGTTCAGCTACTTGGCTTCGCCGATGACGTTGATATTATTGCACGAAACTTTGAGAAGATGGAGGAAGCCTACATCAGACTGAAAAGAGAAGCCAAGCGCATCGGACTTGCCATCAACACGTCGAAGACAAAGTACATGATAGGAAGAGGTTCAAGAGAAGAGATTGAGAACCGCCCGCTTCGAGTTTGCATCGGTGGCGACGAAATCGAGGTGGTTGAAGAGTTCGTGTACTTGGGCTCACTGGTGACCGCCGACAATGATACCAGCAGAGAGATTCGTAGACGCATCGTGGCAGGAAATCGTGCTTACTTTGGCCTCAGCAAGACACTTCGGTCGAACAAAGTTCGCCGTCGTACGAAGTTGACCAACTACAAGACGCTGATTAGATCGGTAGTTCTCTACGGGCACGAGACCTGGACCATGCTCGTGGAGGACCAACGCGCACTTGGTGTCTTCGAACGGAAAGTGCTGCGTACCATCTACGGTGGAGTGCAGATGGAAGACGGCACATGGAGACGGCGAATTTGTAAAATTTAAAATTTAATTAATTAATATCAACAGACACAGTGTGGTCCTAATGATAATTTCTTAATCTATTTAAAAAGTCAAATTGTAATCTGCTACGTGGAATGTGAAGATCGAACTCGGATGACACTCTGTTGAAGGTCCGCTGCAAACCAATGATGGCACCGTTTACTCCATAGTTAGTCCGGCGAAGAGGTAATCGGAGGAATAAATTATTGCGAAGGGCGCGAGAGCGAACGTTCATGTTTATCGCACTGAGAAGCTCGGGGCAGTCAATTCGATCTTGCAAAATATCCGAAATCGTCATAGCACGGAATAGATCCCGTCGCACTTGCAATGTATCGAGTCCAATAAGCAAACCCCGGCTTTCATAACTTGGCAGCTGGTGAGGGTTGCTCCAAGGCAATCGACGAAGGGCAAACCTAACAAATCTGCGGTGTACTGTCTCAATTCGATGGACACCGTTAAGATAATGAGGGTTCCACACAACTGAACAATATTCCAGAGTTGATCGAACGAGTGAGCAGTAGAGAGATTTCAAGCAGTAAATATCTGAAAAGTGCTTAGATATTCTCATTATGAACCCCAAACAGCGTGAAGCCTTTGCGACAATATAGCTGATATGCTGTTTAAACGTCAGTTGTTCATCGAGAAAAACTCCGAGATCTTTGACGCAATTCGCTCTGTCAATTGTGGATTCAGCTAGACAGTAATCGAATCGAATTCGCGTTTTTTCCTCGAGAACGTAATGGCCGTACATTTCTTGGGGTTTAGGGTCATTCGGTTGAGCTCGCACCATTCCGCAAAGGTTTCCAGTTGGCGTTGAAGGAAAGCTGCATCATCAGTGTTCCGGATTCTATGGTATAACTTGAGGTCGTCGGCGAAAGACAGCCGTGGTCCTTCTAAACAAAAGTTAACGTCGTTGAAATACAGAAGAAAAATCAATGGACCGAGATGGCTGCCGAGATGGGGGGGATGGAAAAATTTGTGACAATTTGTTACATAGGGGGAGGGGGGGGGGTCAATTTTGGGCAATTTTTGCGTTACGTAATTTATGAATGGTCCCATATATATATATATATATATATATATATATATATATATATATATATATATATATATATATATATATATATATATATATATATATATATATATATATATATATATATATATATATATATATATATATATATATATATATATATATATATATATATATATATATATATATATATATATATATATATATATATATATATATATATATATATATATATATAGCGGCGGCGATGCAGCAGACGACGAGGATGGCACGGTAACGCGCCTGGGAGCACGCGCGGAAGACATTACACTACCGGCTCCGGATCTCCAAGAAATCCAGGAGGAGATTAGCCGGCTCAAAAATAATAAAGCCGCTGGGGTTGACCAAATACCAAGCGAGCTACTAAAACACGGTGGCGAGCCACTGGCTAAAGCGCTGCACTGGGTGATTACCAAGATTTGGGAGGAGGAGATTTTACCGGAGGAGTGGATGGAAGGTGTCGTGTGTCCTATCTACAAAAAGGGCGACAAGCTGGATTGCTGTAATTACCGAGCAATCACCCTGCTGAACGCCGCCTACAAGGTACTCTCCCACATACTATGCCGTCGACTATCACCAATTGCAAGAGAGTTCGTGGGGCAGTACCAGGCGGGTTTCATGAGCGAGCGATCTACCACGGACCAGGTGTTCGCTCTTCGTCAAGTACTGCAGAAATGCCGCGAGTACAATGTGCCCACACATCATTTGTTCATCGACTTCAAAGCCGCATACGACACTATCGATCGAGATCAGCTATGGCAGATTATGCACGAGTACGGATTCCCGGACAAACTGACGCGTTTAGTGAAGGCGACGATGAATCGGGTGATGTGCGTAGTACGTGTCTCAGGGACGCTCTCGAGTCCCTTTGAATCACACAGAGGGTTACGGCAAGGTGATGGTCTCTCGTGTCTGTTATTCAACATCGCGCTGGAAGGTGTAATAAGAAGAGCAGGGATCGACACGGGTGGTACGATTTTCACAAAGTCCGTTCAGCTACTTGGCTTCGCCGATGACGTTGATATTATTGCACGAAACTTTGAGAAGATGGAGGAAGCCTACATCAGACTGAAAAGAGAAGCCAAGCGCATCGGACTTGCCATCAACACGTCGAAGACAAAGTACATGATAGGAAGAGGTTCAAGAGAAGAGATTGAGAACCGCCCGCTTCGAGTTTGCATCGGTGGCGACGAAATCGAGGTGGTTGAAGAGGTCGTGTACTTGGGCTCACTGGTGACCGCCGACAATGATACCAGCAGAGAGATTCGTAGACGCATCGTGGCAGGAAATCGTGCTTACTTTGGCCTCAGCAAGACACTTCGGTCGAACAAAGTTCGCCGTCGTACGAAGTTGACCAACTACAAGACGCTGATTAGATCGGTAGTTCTCTACGGGCACGAGACCTGGACCATGCTCGTGGAGGACCAACGCGCACTTGGTGTCTTCGAACGGAAAGTGCTGCGTACCATCTACGGTGGAGTGCAGATGGAAGACGGCACATGGAGACGGCGAATTTGTAAAATTTAAAATTTAATTAATTAATATCAACAGACACAGTGTGGTCCTAATGATAATTTCTTAATCTATTTAAAAAGTCAAATTGTAATCTGCTACGTGGAATGTGAAGATCGAACTCGGATGACACTCTGTTGAAGGTCCGCTGCAAACCAATGATGGCACCGTTTACTCCATAGTTAGTCCGGCGAAGAGGTAATCGGAGGAATAAATTATTGCGAAGGGCGCGAGAGCGAACGTTCATGTTTATCGCACTGAGAAGCTCGGGGCAGTCAATTCGATCTTGCAAAATATCCGAAATCGTCATAGCACGGAATAGATCCCGTCGCACTTGCAATGTATCGAGTCCAATAAGCAAACCCCGGCTTTCATAACTTGGCAGCTGGTGAGGGTTGCTCCAAGGCAATCGACGAAGGGCAAACCTAACAAATCTGCGGTGTACTGTCTCAATTCGATGGACACCGTTAAGATAATGAGGGTTCCACACAACTGAACAATATTCCAGAGTTGATCGAACGAGTGAGCAGTAGAGAGATTTCAAGCAGTAAATATCTGAAAAGTGCTTAGATATTCTCATTATGAACCCCAAACAGCGTGAAGCCTTTGCGACAATATAGCTGATATGCTGTTTAAACGTCAGTTGTTCATCGAGAAAAACTCCGAGATCTTTGACGCAATTCGCTCTGTCAATTGTGGATTCAGCTAGACAGTAATCGAATCGAATTCGCGTTTTTTCCTCGAGAACGTAATGGCCGTACATTTCTTGGGGTTTAGGGTCATTCGGTTGAGCTCGCACCATTCCGCAAAGGTTTCCAGTTGGCGTTGAAGGAAAGCTGCATCATCAGTGTTCCGGATTCTATGGTATAACTTGAGGTCGTCGGCGAAAGACAGCCGTGGTCCTTCTAAACAAAAGTTAACGTCGTTGAAATACAGAAGAAAAATCAATGGACCGAGATGGCTGCCTTGCGGAATAAAAGATGAAGCAAAGAACTCTTCGGATACACAATCACCTATCTTGACTGCTAGATGACGATCACTAAGATACGATGGCATCCAACGGAGAATATTAGTACCAAAGCCAAGTCTATCCAATTTTGCCACTGCAATAGCGTGATTTATCTTGTCAAAAGCAGCTGAAAGGTCCGTGTAAATAACGTCAGTTTGAAGGTCGTCCGACATAGCATCTGTAACATATGTTGTGAACGACAGAAGATTCGTAGATGTTGAACGTTTCGGCATAAATCCATGCTGAGTCTCGGAGATATACTGTTTGCAGTGGCTGGAGATGGGTTCCAACACAGCCATTTCAAACAGCTTAGGAACTGCGCTTAGCGTTGTAATACCACGGTAATTGTCAACTACCTTTTTATCACCTTTTTTGTGAACTGGAAACATGAAGGAGAATTTCCAGAGTTCGGGAAATACTCCGGTTGTTAGCGACAATTGAAACAGATGACAAAGAGGTTCAATTAGACCGGCAGAACATTTTTTTAGAATAATAGTTGGTATACCATCTGAGCCTGCCGAGGTTGAAGCCTTCATTTTGTTAATCGCCAGTTGTACCATATTATTGTCGATATTGATAGAGTTCAAAGACTGGTATGATTGAGGTACATTGAGAGCCGCGCGTGATACCTGGGTCGGTGTCAGTTTCTCGTTGGAGAAAACACTCGCGAACTTTTCAGAGAATAGTTGGCAGATCTCCTGTAAACTAGAGCTCATACGTCTTCCATAGCTCATCGTTGAAGGCAACCCGGATTCCTTTCTTTGCTCGTTTACATGCTTCCAGAATGTTTTAGGTTCGGACTTCAACTTACGTTGCACGTTTCGCAAGTAATCGGCATGGCAACGCTTCGATGTCTTTTTATAGACTTGGTTAACATGAACGTAGTGTTGTCGCAGCACGTAGCCCCCAAACTTGGAGTACTTCTTCAGAGCGGCTCTTTTAGTCGCTTTCAACCGTCTCAGCTCGGCAGTGTGCCACGCTGGGTGCTTAGATTGAAGGCCACATCTTTTGGGTACATAGCGATCGATAGCATAGCTCATAACATTGGAGAAGGTCTGCACTGCAACGTTGACATCATCATTGTCGAGAATTTCAGTCCAGTGGATATTCGACAGGATTTCAATAATGCTATTATAGTTGGCTTTTCTAAAATTATAGCTGACGGTGTCAGAAGCATTACAGTCATGCTTCACTCGAATCGCTTCAAGCAATATATGCAGGGGAGGGTGGTGTCTAACAGTCTTTACCAGGGGGAACGGTGCTGCGGTAACTTTTGGCCCGTAGTCAGATTTGCTCAAAAAACAAAGATCAAGGATTCTGTTGTTTTCGTTCACCACATTATTCGTTTGGCGCAGCAGATTTAGACTGTAGCAGTCAAGCAAACTGGTGATACCAGCATGAAAAGATGACAGTTCGGGATCAGCGAGCATAAATCCGTCAGAAGCAGAGCGCCATTTTAATCCGGAGAAATTGAAATCACCAACAATCAGGATCTCATCAACCGGGCTTGCTTGAGCGGAAATCCGTTCCAGTGACTCAGTATGTGAATCAATCAATGACGAATCGCGAGTGCGGTCTGGTGGAAGATAAACCACGCAAAGAAAAAGTGCGTAGCCAGCCAGTTTGATTCGCACCCACACCTGCTCGACACAGACCCCCAAAGTATCGTCAATCAGTTGCGCTTTCAATCGACGATGGATAGCCACAAGTACCCCGCCGTCGGTAGCCTTGAGACTGTTGCGTGAGCTGCGATCAGTTCGGAAAACATCGTAGTTGGCACCAAATGCTTGCACTGACAGAGTGCTATCGCTAAGCCACGTCTCTGTGAGGGCGATTATGTCGAAGCATTCATCCGAACTTGCTACCAAATAATCTTCGATTACTGAATTCATACCACCGGCATTCTGGTATTGTATTGGTAGGTTTGAATGCCGCGATTGATTGCCGTTGGTAGCGATTTGGAAGACACCTTCACCACTCCTGCACACAGGACCGGGACGACTGGTGAACGCTGGCTGCAATGGCTCGACTGTGGCAGGGGGATCAAGGGCTTCCATAGTGTTAGCTGCAGTACGTCCCAGGGTGCGATGAGTCATACCAGCATAGCATAGAGTGCTTAGTCCTTCTGTGATCGTTGTAGAGCCGAATGTGCTATGAGGAGACGTGCTCGTTACGATGGGATCCAAATTTTGTTTTTGACATTGAAGATTCACAGCGGCGGTAGAGTTGTGTTCATCAGCAGACTGTAAGTGAAATTTACATTGAGGGCGTGCAGCATCTTGTATTGTTTCGGAAGGACATATACCCTTCTTGGCTTTACCTGACACAGAAGAAGTCGCCGATTCGCCAGATAAACCTAAATCGCTCGCCGGGATACAAGAAGTTGGACAGATGAGATTATCCGGAACAACTTGGCGCTACTGTCCACCACCAGATGGATTCTTCTCCGCCGCAATCCTGATAATAGGTCGTTGGATTTTTGAATTGGTCACAAATTCACGAAAGTAGATGTTCTCCGGCCAAGAGTCTTTGGACAGAGCCTTATCCCTGTATGATTTGCTAACGCCAACTTTGAAAGTAATGAAGCTCAAAGATGAGAGATCCTTGTCCTTGGGAACTAGACGAACTATTCTCGGTTGCAGATTCTCCCCCAGACAATCTTTCACAAGGGTAGAAACTTCAACATCCGTCGGGTTGGGATCGCATGCTGACAAGTAAACCCATAACAGCTCCTCAGGTGGTGAAATTGTTTTTATTGTCTCGAACGCAGCTTTGGATCCACGAATACTAGGAATTTTTGTTTTGAGCGAATCATCTTCGCGTTTGCGCTAAGGCGTGTTTGAAACTGGATTATATTCAGCAATAGGTTTCCAAGGGGTTATAGTTGGGGATAGCGGTTTTGAGTCAACTTTAACCGAGAGAGCTTTGAATGAACCATGAGTTGCATCAGCTGTTGGGGGAGCCGCACATCTGTCATACCACGAAAATCGGACGACTACGGTGGGCCGGGCAGGTAGCTAGAATGTCGGACAATACCCCGGTGAAAACGGTTCTCAATTGCAATCCGACCGGTACAAGAAGACGTGGCGCGCAGCGAGCACGATGGATCGACCAGGTGGAAGACGATTTGCGAAAATCTTTGAAAATCCTCCTATTAGTGCAATTATTCTTTTCTCATATATGAGCACATCTATATATATATATATATATATATATATATATATATATATATATATATATATATATATATATATATATATATATATATATATATATATATATATATATATATATATATATATATATATATATATATATATATATATATATATATATATATATATATATATATATATATATATATATATATATATATATATATATATATATATATATATATATATATATATATATATATATATATATATATATAAAACAAAGTTGGCGTAGGTAAGACCTCGCATCACTTAAGAACGGCATGATGGATTTGCGCAATTTGTTCTTCATTTTGTTGGAAATTTTATGTAGAATAATGTTAGATAGAAATAAAATCTGTAAATCTTTGATAATCCTCCTATTAGTGCAATTATGCTTTTCTCATATATGGGCACATCTATATATTATATTATATATATATAAAACAAAGTTGGCGAACATAAGACCGCGCATCACTTAAGAACGGCATGATGGATTTGCGCAATTTGTTCTTCATTTTGTTGGAAATTTTTTGTAGAACAATGTTAGATCAAAATAAAATCTGTAAATCTTTGATAATCCTCCTATTAATGCAATTATGCTTTTCTCATATATGAGCTTATCTATATATATATATATATATATATATATATATATATATATATATATATATATATATATATATATATATATATATATATATATATATATATATATATATATATATATAAAACAAAGTTGGTGTACGTAAGACCGCGCATCACTTAAGAACGGCACGATGGATTTGCGCAATTTGTTCTTCATTTTATTGGAAATTTTATGTAGAACAATGTTAGATCGAAATAAAATCTGTAAATCTTTGATAATCCTCCTATTAGTGCAATTATGCTTTTCTCATATATGAGCTTATCTATATATATATATATATATATATATATATATATATATATATATATATATATATATATATATATATATATATATATATATATATATATATATATATATATATATATATATATATATATATATATATATATATATATATATATATATATATATATATATATATATATATATAATATATATATATATATATATATATATATATATATATATATATATATATATATATATATATATATATATATATATATATATATATATATATATATATATATATATATATATATATATATATATATATATATATATATATATATATATATATATATATATATATATATATATATATATATATATATATATATAATATATATTGCAGATAAGTTTTGCTTTATTTTTTTTTTCCTCGTTTGCTTTCTTTCCTTTTCCCTACTTTTACTCTACCTTGTAATCAAATAATAAGACACATTCCCGTTTATATAACGCTCTGCCCTCGTGCTTAAATGGCCGAGGGCGAAATACCATCTGATGTAATCATGGAAGTCCCTGATCCCCCTAATACTCGCATTGCTCCCCGTATAAAGCAGTACCCAGAAGGTTCCTCTGGGCCATGGGTGGTATATTTTCGGAGCGGAGAGAAACCGGTTAATATATTAAAACTTTCTCGAGATCTGACTGCTAATTACCCGGCCGTAACTCAGATAACACGTGTTCGGGCAAACAAGATACGTGTTCTAGTGAATGATCTCGGCCAAGCAAACGCGATTGCTTGCTGTGAGCGCTTTACGCGGGAATTTAAAGCATACGTGCCTTGTGTGGCCTGTGAAATCGATGGGGTAGTGTCCGAACCGGGCCTGAAATGCGAAGAACTGTTGGAGCACGGGGTTGGCTGCTTTAAGGACCCCTCTCTTGAACAGATTAAGATCTTAGAATGCAAACAATTGTATACCGCAAACACCGAGGGAGGTAAGACTACCTACTCTCTATCAGGCTCGCTTCGGGTGACATTCGCCGGGTCCTCTCTTCCCAACTACATCCTCCTTGACAGGGTTCGCCTACCAGTTCGCCTGTTTGTACCGCGGGTCATGAGCTGCAGCAATTGCAAGCAGTTGGGCCACACAGCCACATATTGTGGAAATAAGAAACGATGCGGCAAATGCGAAGGAGAGCATGAGGATGACTCTTGCGACAAAGAAACTGAAAAGTGTATTTGCTGCGGGGGCCCTTCACATGCTCTTAAATCATGTCCTGCGTACAAGCAGCGCGGGGATAAAATTAAGCGCTCCCTTAAGGAACGCTCAAGGCGTTCTTATGCAGAAATGCTAAAGAATGCTTCGCCATCTGTCCTGTCCGAAAATCCCTATGCTGGTTTGGCTAACGTTGAGCAAGAATCTGACGACCCACGAGAGGGAACATCTTTGGTTAACCCAGGGGAATCCAGGAAGAGGAGAAATCCAGCCTCCCCTACATTGCCTCGTAAGGGTGCCAAGGTGTCGTCCACTCAGAGTGCGCCATCTACAACCAATAAATCCAACGGAAGTGATGCACAAAAGCCGAAGCAATTTGCTCCAGGACTTGGAAATATTAATTCTAACAAGGAGTACCCACCACTTCCAGGGACATCCAAAACCCCAAGTGTCCCCTTTTTTCAAACAGATACTCAGTCCAGTAGCGGACTAATGAAATTTTCTGACATAGTGGACTTAATTTTCACAGCTTTCAATGTTACTGATCCTCTTAAAAGCCTTCTGATACGTTTTCTCCCTATAGTGCAAACATTTTTGAAGCAGTTGACTACTAAATGGCCCCTCCTTGCAGCGATCGTATCCTTCGATGGCTAAGTCATCGAACGAGGTCACCGATTCGATCACTGTTCTACAGTGGAACAGCAGAAGTATCCTCCCGAAAATCGATTCCTTTAAATTTTTACTAAATAGTTTAAAATGTGATGCTTTCGCATTATGTGAAACTTGGTTAACTTCCGATATAAATCTCAACTTCCACGACTTTAATATAATTCGTCTGGATCGAGAAAACCCCTATGGAGGAGTACTTTTGGGGATCAAAAAGTGCTATTCTTTCAACCGAATTAACCTCCCTTCGACACCAGGCATTGAAATTGTCGCTTGTCAAGTTTTAATCAAAGGTAAAGACCTTTGCATTGCTTCCATCTACATTCCTCCTAGAGCCTCGGTAGGGCACCGAACGCTTTGTAATATCACGGAATCCTTACCGGCACCGCGGCTAGTTCTGGGAGACTTTAACTCGCACGGTACGGTATGGGGCTGTCTTCATGATGATAATAGATCAACATTAATCCAAGATCTTTGCGACAATTTCAACATGACCATCTTAAACACGGGAGAAATGACGCGGATTCCTACACCACCAGCACGCGCAAGCGCGTTGGATTTATCGCTATGCTCGACATCGCTACAGTTAGATTGCAGGTGGAAGGTGATCCCTGATCCCCACGGTAGCGATCATTTGCCTATCGTGAGTTCAATTGCTAACGGTTCAAGACCATCGGAAACAATCAATGTCTCATATGACCTCACACGGAACATTGATTGGAAGAGTTACGCGACCGCGATATCCGTTAAAATCGAATCCACTCAAGAACTTCCTCCGGAGGAAGAGTACAGGTTTTTGGCTGGCTTGATTCTCGACAGTGCGAATCAAGCTCAGACTAAACCAGTACCCAGCGCGAATACCCATGGACGGTCTCCCACCCTGTGGTGGGATAAAGAGTGCTCAGAGCTGTACGCGGAAAAGTCCACTGCATATAAGGCCTTCCGGGAAGACGGGTTACCCGCTAGCTATCAACAGTACGCGTCGTTAGAAAGGCGAATGAAGAGTCTAATGAAAGCCAAAAAACGCAGTTATTGGCGCCGGTTCGTCGATGGGTTAACGAGAGAAACAGCGATGAGCACTCTTTGGGGTACGGCTCGACGTATGCGAAACCGTAATAGTACCAACGAGAACGTGGAATATTCAAACCGTTGGATATTCGCTTTCGCCAAGAAGATCTGCCCGGACTCTGTCCCGGTACAGAAAACGTGCCGCGCCGTGTCTCCTCACGATACCGCGAACGAAACACCGTTTTCGATGGTGGAGTTCTCACTTGCTCTCTTATCGTGCAACAATAACGCTCCAGGGTTAGACAGAATCAAATTCAACTTGCTGAAGAATCTGCCTGACACTGCAAAAAGGCGCTTGTTGAATTTATTTAACAAGTTTCTTGAGGGTAACATTGTCCCTTATGAATGGAGGCAAGTGAAGGTCATCGCCATCCAAAAACCAGGAAAACCAGCCTCCGACCACAACTCGTATCGGCCGATTGCGATGCTGTCCTGTATTCGGAAGTTATTCGAGAAAATGATCTTGTTTCGCCTCGACAATTGGGTTGAAGCAAATGGCTTACTGTCAGATACACAATTTGGCTTCCGCAAAGGCAAAGGGACGAACGATTGCCTTGCGTTGCTTTCTACAGAAATCCAGTCTTCTTGGATATTAAGGGGGCTTTTGACTCAGTTTCTATCAACATTCTGTCAGAGAAGCTGCACCAGCATGGTCTTTCGCCAATTTTAAATAACTTTTTGCTAAATCTGTTGTCTGAAAAGCACATGCACTTTTCGCATGGCGATTTAACAACATCGCGATTTAGCTACATGGGTCTTCCCCAGGGCTCATGTCTAAGTCCCCTGCTCTACAATTTCTACGTGAATGACATTGACGATTGTCTTGCCAATTCATGCACGCTAAGGCAACTTGCAGACGACGGGGTGGTCTCTGTTACAGGGCCCAAAGCTGCCGACTTGCAAGGACCATTACAAAATACCTTGGACAATTTGTCTGCTTGGGCTCTTCAGCTGGGTATTGAGTTCTCCACGGAGAAAACTGAGTTGGTTGTTTTTTCTAGGAAGCGTGAGCCGGCGCAATTCCAGCTTTTATTAATGGGTGCAACGATCAACCAGGTTTTCACATTTAAATATCTCGGGGTCTGGTTCGACTCTAAAGGTACCTGGGGATGTCACATTAGGTATCTGAAACAGAAATGCCAACAAAGGATCAATTTTCTCCGAACAATAACTGGAACATGGTGGGGTGCTCACCCAGGAGACCTGATCAGGTTGTACCAAACAACGATATTGTCGGTGATGGAGTACGGGTGTTTCTGTTTCCGCTCCGCTGCGAACATACACTTCATCAAACTGGAGAGAATCCAGTATCGTTGCTTGCGCATTGCCTTGGGTTGCATGCACTCGACCCATACGATGAGTCTCGAAGTGCTGGCGGGCGTTCTTCCGCTAAAAAATCGATTTTGGGAACTCTCATATCGATTGCTCATCCGATGCGACATTCTGAACCCGTTGGTAATCCAAAATTTCGAGAGGCTCGTCGAGCTTAATTCTCAAACCCGTTTTATGTCCTTGTACTTCGACTACATGGCACAGAGCATCAATCCTTCTTCGTACAATCCCAACCGTGTCCGTTTCCTAGATACTTCTGATTCTACTGTATTCTTCGACACATCCATGAAGGAAGAGATTCGTGGAATCCCGGACCATATACGCCCGCAGGTGATCCCCAATATATTTTATAATAAATTCCGAGAAGTCGACTGCGACAAAATGTTTTACACTGACGGATCAAATCTCGATGGGTCCACTGGCTTCGGTATCTTCAACAATACTATCACCGCTTCATTCAAGCTCAATGATCCTGCTTCAGTTTACGTCGCAGAGTTAGCTGCAATTCAGTACACCCTTGGGATCATCGACACTCTGCCCACAGATCACTACTTCATCGTTTCGGACAGCCTCAGCTCTATCGAGGCTCTTCGTGCGGTGAAGCCTAAAAAGCAACTCCCGTATTTTCTGGGGATGATACAGGAGTCCTTGTGTACGTTATCTGAAAAATCTTATAAGATTACCTTTGTTTGGGTCCCCTCTCATTGTTCTATCCCGGGCAATGAAAAGGCCGACTCATTAGCAAAGGTGGGCGCATTAAATGGTGACATATACGAAAGACCAATCTGCTTCAACGAATTTTTTAGTATTTGTCGTCAGAGGACGCTCAACA